>NC_135498.1:54501250-54695758 GCF_052857255.1 Amblyomma americanum | reverse complement strand
GCACTGTATTCTCGCGTGGGCTGCTTACATTTAGCCTACTGCATTCATATGGGCTAATAACAAGTATTGCGTGAGTTCACACCCGAGCTACTCAAGTGGGCTACCGAAATGTCTGCACTAACGTGTACTCATGTACTATGCTACTCACGCGGCCTACTGGCATTTACTGCTCTTACGTGCACTCATGTACTCTATGGCTCACATTAGTTTTATGTCTGCGCTCAGGTGCACTAACATTCTGTACTACTAACATGGGTTACAGATAAGTATCCTCTCCGCGTATTCATGTGCTGTATGGCTCACGTTGGTGACTTACATATGTGCGCTCGTATGTACTCACGTACTCTACTGCTCACGTGGGCTACTGACATATCTGTACTTATGTGTGCTGATGTACTTTGCTATTCACTTGGACCACTGACACTGCACTCACGCGTTCGTAGGTGCTGGTCAAATGTTTATGGGAACCGTCACTTCTAGCGTACTGTAATGCTCATTGGGGATAGCTACTTACATTGGCGCCACTCAAGCGCACTCACATGCGGGAGTACTAACGTGGGCATCTGACATGTTCACCACTCACGCGTGCTCAGGTATTGCACTACTCACGTAAGCTAGTGATATTTACCATTCCCGCATGTTACCCATATGCACTATTGACATTCATGTCACTCACCTGTGCTCTTTGTACTGTACTACTCATGGGGGAATGTTATCCACGTGGGCCCATAGTCGGATGCAACTTAGCTCTGGAGTAAAGCTCTGGCCACATTTCACCACCACCGCACAGAATTCCTCCACAACAAAAAAAAAAGAAAATAGTTGCCCATTATAAACATTTTTGTCCTTACTTAAACAGAAAACTAATCACAAGAACACATTTATAAGCTCTAGAATTTTGATACCTGGCTTGTTTAGTAATGTCAAACATTAAAAAGAAGATTTAGTTTATTGTTCTGACTTTTCCGGCGGAGCAATACAGAATGCTGCGGAGCAGGCCTCAGTGCAATCAGCTGCTGTTTTTTTTTTTAAGCTGCATCCTACTATCGTCTCTTTTAAGTCACTGGCTCTTAAGGACTGCCGTGACGTAAGAGCTTAAAAACATCGTTGCCACATGTTAAACAAAAGGAAGGTGAATTCCACAGGAAAAAATCAGCAAGCAGACGAGAGTAGACGCCACATGGGTCCCTGTACCTCGTCAATCTTTGAGAATCAGGCCCTAGTATTCAAAGGCGTATGCCACGAAGCTACACGAAATTAACGCCACGACTGTGCTCCACAAATCTTTGGGAGGAGAGGACGGACGTTCGATGTTTTTGAAGCTCGAAGCAAAGGCACACTTCGAGAAGCCGCGATTACAGCGCTATCCAGTATAGAAAACTAAATTTCAACTAGAGGAAAGCCCTTGAAATAGAATTGCTTTACAATGTTATTCATAATTAATCATCATCATCATCAACCTGGCTACGCCCACTGCACGTCAAAGGCCTCTCTCATATCTCTCCAATTAACGCGGTCCTTTGATAGCTGCGGGCACCTGCGGCTTGTCAGCTGCGTATAGCAATCAGTGCAGTTAAATGAAAATACGAAATTGTTTAGTGAAGAATGTCTAATCAGGATTTATTTTTAGAGAGGCATTTATAATAACACTTCCAGCGTAGAGTACATTCCCCGAATCGGCTCGTTATTGATGACTAAAAACAGAATGTCTGGACACTGATATCCTGCCAGTTGTTCGCTTATATAAGAAGTTTCACGAAAACTTCTTCTGTCTCGATGAATAATAAAAATCTAATTTAAAACTTTCGATTAAGATACCTAGTGCACGCGAACTAGTGCTGAACGTTCAAGCAGTGCTCCATTTTTAATGAGCCCTTTCAAGTTTTGAAAGTTTGGTGGCATATTTGCGCTTTCCTGAAAGCGCCCCGGACGTGTACAGTGTTAAGAGTGTATAAGCCAAGAGATCTCAGAAGGTCAACAGCTCGGTAAGAAAAAGGCGCCAGAAATGCGTTCACATTAAGCATGCGAAATGTCAGCAGATCCTATTTACTCGGCAAATAGGAACCTTCAGTGCATGCAAACGCCGTTCGTTCCTTGAAACAGCGAAACACAAACCGAACGTCGCCTTGCCTGACGATCACGAGTCGACCCTTTGGCACCAACTAGAAGTTTCACTCCCAAAGCAAAACGCGTGCTGCGAAAGCGCTCACAGCTGAGGTCGTCATCGCGTGATATTCTGGAGATGCGATGTCACCTGCGGGGATTCAATATTTAACGTCTTCCGTAAGACCGGCGAACCAACCGGAGGTTTTTACACAATGCAATAAACAGGCACGGTGCACTGTGCGAAAGAGGATGACGAGGAAGTGCTGCCCCGCCGGCACCTGTCCACGGTGCTGATCCCAGGTCGCTCAAGCGAAAGAGCGAGGGAAAGCGTTTCTGTTACTCGAACTCTCGTCAAATTTCTGCCGTTGTCCGCCCTGCCACACTGCTCTCGGCCTCATCCATTATGCAATCAGACGTGGCGGTATATCAGGCTCGCCAGAGAGAAAGAAAAAAATAAAGGACATAAAGGTCACAAAAACATAATAAAGAAAGACTGCAGCGTGTACTTGGAATTGTGAATTTTTTTTCGCAACAAGAAACAAAGAGGCAAAGCAAGACAGAAACAATAAAGAAAATGAGAGGGAGGGAAGGAGGGAGGAGAGAGGGAGAGAGGAAGGAAGGAGGAAGAAGGGCGGGAGGGAGGGGAGGGAGGGAGGGAGGATGGGGGTGGGGAGGAATGGAGGGAGGGAGGGAGGGAGGGAGTAAGGAAGGAAGAGAGGGAGGGAGGGAGGGAGGGAGGGAGGGAGGAAGGGAGAGAGGAAGGAAGGGAGGTAGGAAGGAAGGAAGGAGGAAGGAAGGAAGGAAGGAAGGAAGGAAGGAAGGAAGGAAGGAAGGAAGGAAGGAAGGAAGGAAGGAAGGAAGGAAGGAAGGAAGGAAGGAAGGAAGGAAGTGATAATGCAAGAAAGAATGATAATTCCTGTCGCGATACAACAGCTCGCTCGTTCGGCCACTGAAAGCGCTGATACAGCATTCTTATTGTTCTCGCTCAAAACGCGACTGTACATATAGTATATTCGCCCCACCCTTGAGCGTTCAGCGCATGCTTCTTTCATGTTCAGCGCATGAACTCATGTTCCCTTCCAGGCCGAGACAGCAAAATACGGCGGGACAAGGAAAGAGCGAGGAGTGCTCCTTCGCAGCCGCAACCGTTCTTTCATACTGTTTCGTTTGCTTATTTTTACCGCATGGTGATGAAGCGTACCAACAAGGCCCGACTGTCACTTAGCTAACAGCACGCTGATTTAGTGGCGCTTTCCCAATCGGAACCATTCGTGGGTCCCATCGCTTCCCGCATGCTCTGCCACGGCGGCTTGGCGTGAGCAAAGAATCGATAGTGGCGGGGATAAGGGGAGCGGGGAGGGAATCTTTGGCTAATAACTTCTTTCCGCGGGAATAACGAACGCATACTGCAGGGCAGCACGCGTGCGTCTGTGTTGCGACAGAATAGGCAGAGCGCCCATCAAAAGAGCGCAGTTTTACTTCGGCTACATCCCATGTCGACCTTTTCCTGTCTCCCTCACTTTTATACTCCTTCTATTCTTCGTCACTTATCGTATGGCCCCAATGCGATTGTGAAAAACGTGTTGAACCGAATTCGAACTGACAACCTCAGTGCACCTTTTATCTGGTCGACTGTCGTCTGCTCCCAGCTAACGACGATCAGTAGAGCTCGCGCCACGCTAACGTGTCTCAAATCTGCCGATTCCTTTCTAATGCGACGAGGGACGGACAAAATTTACAGCATAGATTCTTATCGGTTACTTCTCTGTTGTAAGCTTTTCTCGCTTTTAATTAGAAGAACGATTCGGGTTTTCGCGATATAGCCTTTATTCATATCAGATGCCGATGATCTTATAGTACACGAGAGGCAAGTTACGCTAAGCAATCCTTTCTTCCTTGTTGCGGGAATGAGGGTAGGAAGAAAAGGGAATCAGAAAAAAGGTTCTATCAAATCACTGAGCACAAATATTACGACATAATAAATATTTTTCCTAATTTTTTCTTACGCAGATCCGTAAAGAGCGATGCCATGCACGTTTTCAAATAAAGAACTTGGTCCGGAAGAATATGTCGGACAAAAATTCCTATATCGCAGGCTTCAACCTACACCTCATTGGCAGTTGGTGTCTACATGATACATGGGAGATACCTCCCAGGACGGAACACCGGAAACAATTTTGTATAGGGAGGTACAGAAAAATAAGGGGTGGGTGTAACTCGTGCAATGCGACGCCTTCCTGTTCTCGGCCTCAAACATCGAGATCTAGGCGCCAAATATTGGGCAGCTCGATACCCCAAACTGAGAAGGAAATAATGAAAAAGAGCTTGGCAACGATGGAAGCTTGTAATGGGCGTTCCTTTAACGATGAGAATAACTGCAGCGGATGGGCTGGCAAAATACAAACACTTTTTTCCTACTTCTTTGCTTTCTCATCTCGGCGCTTTATAGCGGCGTCTCAAAAGAGTGCTACGTATATAGTGCGGCGTTGTCGTAACCTTGGCTGTCGAATTTCACGAGCAAACGTGTTCCACAGCCGGTAGCTGGAGAACGAACGAAAGCAAATTCAATCCAACTTGGCCATTTCGCGTGCATTGATGGACGCCATGTATAAAACGTTGTGGGTGGAGATTACATCAACCAAGAGGACGACACAGTGAGCATGAGAGAAGAAAACTTTATATTGCGATAACATCTACGATTGAGAGGGTCGCGGCGTTATCATTCCCACGTGACCACCAGTGGCCTAATCGCAGGATACCACCAAATTTGGAAGCTGGCCCACACCAGAAAATGAATTAAGGGGGACTAGTGGGTAACTTCACGTGGATTAGTGGGCAGGGATAGTATAATTCCATTGGTAATCCAATGGACGGTAGTGGAACATTCTAGAAGGTGATGACACATGCAATCCATATAAGCGCAATAGAATAGGTTCCAACCTGAGGTTCGGCGGGAAAATCGCAATAACATTAGAAACGCATTATAGACACCATATGTCAGGCAACCTAAATATTATCACATTTTTTTTTGAGAATGTGGTTAAGAAGGCCTCCAAGTTTTTTCTCCCTTTATCGTTCTCTTTCATCGCACTTTTCCATGCTAGTGGTTGCAGAAGGTAGTATTCGTTCCTTCCGCAGAGGCGACGTGCACGGGTGCGGAGACTGCCGCAATTGCACCGCGGACAAGCCCGGTCCAGCCACCGAATTTCCTCGCATCCAATGGGAGTTCAGTTCCGCGGCTGCTTCTGTTGCTATCGCTGCTCTGATAGGACAAAGACGCGATCTCTTCTCGCCTTTCCTCGAAGACAAACGGAGCGCTGGACCAGATCTGAAACACTCGAGGTTCACCATCTTCTTGTTCTTCGGGAAGTCCCACTATAGTTCGGCGAAAGCCATGCGTGTCAGCAGAAAGGGAAGATGAAACTGGAGCGCGCAGAAAAAGAAACGGAAGTGAAACGAAAGAGCAGCGGAAAGAAGGACCTCGTCTCTTATTTATGCCGAAGCCGACCTCCGCGTCCATGCAACGGGACACCTCATCTGTTTCACAACGACAGGGATACTACTGTCAGCTGTTTTTTTTTTGTGAATCTTCCAGCGTTTCTCTTATATACTTCGATGGAGGCAGCCTCAGATGATCTTTGCTTTTTCAGGTGGTGCTTCAGGCTACCATGAGCAACTTGCCCTCGGCAACGAACTGGGAACCTTACACCGGCGGCAGTGATTAAAGTGATAGTAGTCGTTGTCTTCCGTCGCGCGTCGTCATCAGAATGTTTGCTCACCAGTCTATCGCACGTAAAACGAGTCGCGGAGCAGAATCCAGACCTGCGTTCTCCGCACTACAGTAATTTTACTGGTGTACTCACTGTAACTACTGCCCCTTTAGCAGCTCCGATCAGTAGCTTGACAATATGCTTACAACAGTCCACGAGTGCAGGTAGACTCGTACTTAGGGTAATATACGCATTTCTGAAAATTCTGGACAAAAGCGTTCTCCAAAGGGAAACAGTTAATGAACGCAATCTTTTCATTCTATTGTAAGATTTCACTACAACAATTATTATATCCATATATCTCCGTTGGCAGGCTTGGATATTTTTTTTTCTAGCTATCAACGTTTTTACCATCGTCAAAAGCGTTCGTCATTGGTTTTCAATGGCAGTCATAGCTGCTCGATGCGAATGATGGAAACACTATAAAAGAAATATTTCGCGACACATTGAAAGAATAGACCATTACCTTCAATAGTTCGGTACCAGTTCCTTACAGTTTTGCAATACTCAAGATTTTTGTCCAAGAATGTTGGACATGAAACGCGTCACTTCGTTCCTATGAGTCAACCTCCCTCCAAGGGCGCAAAAAATCAAAGCGCGCCACGTTCACTAACAGAAACACGCCCAAGCATTTCGCCTAAGCATGTGTGAGAACTCTTAATGAGAGAATAGAGTGCCGACTCATTCATGATTTGCAAAGCCACTACGAGCGAGGTCGACTGCTACGCTGATCACTAATTGCGGGAGATCGTGTATCAATAGAAGGCGCGGTTAGAAGAAATGGGAAAGGCGTGATCGCTTCCATGGGCAGCAGACGAATAAGAATGGCAGACGGATAAGAATGGCCATCCTGCGAGGAAGGATATTCCATTTTCATCGCATTTATGGATGGTCCTGACAGCGGCTCCGGAAAAGAGGCCTTATGGGTGATTCGTAAAAGAGTAATGTTCTTCGCGGACCGTGAAGAGGCGTCACAAAAGGGATCGACGACGCACAGAGCGCCAAGAAATCCCAGCAGAGCGGAGGTAGAGGGTGGAACCTCTCATTAACCGCTGCCGAGGTTTTGCTGCCGGATTTCAGTGTGCCCCACCGCCACGACATGGCCTGCTTAGTAGAATTTTCCGATGCTGTCGCACAATATTAGCGCGGCGGGGATAACTGTTTAGTTTGTGCACACAGAAATTTAATGAGTTGGCCAAACAGGCATTACAAATAACTACCCTCGCCACTCACCGGCAACTAGAACCGTTAAAATTTCTCCACTGCGTCGTTCATTCGCACTACCGACTCTCAAGCGACAGGTACATCACGATTGCCATACCATCGTCAACAAGTAATCAAAATCTTAATTTTTCGCCTTACTTTGCTCGTGCTATTGTGTTTAAATACAGTTTCTTTCCGGGCACCACTGAAAACTAGAATGCATTGCCCGGTCCAGTGCGTTCCCTCCCTGTAGACAAATTCATACAGGACGTAACTGATTCGTAATCATTTATGTTACTGTACTCGTACTCCCAATTTGTGCAATGTTACCAATGTACTCAACTTTGATGTTGTATTTTTTTACTACCATATCTTTAGTTTTGAATAAATATGTCCATTCCTGTGACGGCACCTGCAGTATGTACAAATAAAATATAAATAAATAAAAAAGCGAGCACCACAGAGGGATCGTTGTCTGTCAGGGCTTTGTACAACACGAAAAAGCCCCTTCCATTGGACGTGGAGCGACTGCGCAATATTAGTCAGCGCGCATTTAGGAAAACGCTTCAGCTGTTCAATCAAAAATTATAGAAGAAATACAAGTCAGCCAAGACCGTCTATACTTCACTTTTTTCTTTCGTTGCATTTGTCAGCAGGTAGGTCGTGTCAACACAGCGTCTCTAGTAAAGATTTCACACATAATTTTCTCTGTGGATCTCCATCGTTCGTTTGAGTAAGAATTCGCTTCGCGATAACAGTAGAAGAGGCAGAGAGAGGAACAAGGAAATTAATCAGACTAATTAAAGAGCGAAACTGTAATCGTTGAATGACGTTAATAGACCTGACTCGCCTTCGCATTAGCCTCAAATTCGCATAGCACGATTATTAATTAGTGAGAGCCACAGCAGTCCACAGCCCGCGGACACCAAACAGGCAAAGGCATCAGCTGAGGTACGCGGATACTACAGTTAAATGCGCCCAGTCGGGAAAGTGCGGAATATTACGTGAACCCCAGTACAAAACCGAAGCGTAAATTAGTTGGCCCGCACATGACAGCACCAATATTTTGCCACGTTTCGTGCCACATCCGGCATAACAAACGGTTCGTATTGCAAAAAGAAACTCTAACTATACACCTTTCATTACTTGTAAGGATTCTTCAGGTCGGGCTGAAGTTGCTAGGCGGCACTTGCCTTTTCACTTTGTTAGATATACGAGAAAAAATGCATACTCCGCCTACTGCAGCGTGAGAACAGCTTAAGCGTCGCACGAGGGTAACAGAAAGACTAGCGAGCAGATAAGGACACCCATAGCGAAATCTAATTCCTGCCTCTACTGGGCAGTGCGAAGGCCTTTTCCGTTCGAGTCCTTGTGTTCAAAAGCGCCTGGTCCGCAGCACACGTCACAATTAAGTGCTGCGTCTTTGCCGCTGTGTGTAATCGCAAGAAAAAAGAAAAAAGAAAACGTGTTATCTTCAACTCCCACAATACGTTTATGCAGCCTATTCTTTCAGAGCGCAGGTAGCTATTCGGTACCAGAGCTTGAAGAGCGCACGTAATGAAGCTGCACACAAATACTTGCATCTCGCTCGACAGTCAGTTATCGAGCTGTTTTCCAATCGTTGCAGCTTCCGGAAGCGAGCCCTCTCTTCCCGTTACTTCCTGTCACGGGTCTTCCACTTCCATCAACAGCCCCTGGAGCTAGTATCGAAGCGTGCTTAGACCACCGCGCTAACAACTAGCGTACGAGGTAACAATGCCACGCAACCGGAAAAAGCGTTTTCGTCGGCTGAAATTTCCGCTTACAATTTCCTGGAAGCGCTCCCGCCCCGAACTGGACCGCTCTAAAAACCCTGTGATGCATCTTCAGAACTCCAGTTGCTCATTTTTTGGATATGGGGAGTAAAGAGATCTGTCCTATGCTATCACAGGACATGGGAGAGGGTGGCTGAAGTGGCCAGGTGGCAAGGAAAGGAAACAAACTTGACAAGGACTCCACTTGCACATCCGTACGCTTTATAACGGCCAATGAACGGCCAATGAATAGTACAATAGAAGGCCCCGGGCTTCGGTAGCACTTGATTCAGGCTGACCTAAAACTAAGGAAGGCCTTCTGAGTGACCCTGAAAGAGGATATCGGGATAGAGGGGCTCCTCCGGAAACGTTTGTTTTCAAACTGCTCGACCAAGAAATTTTCACAAACCAGCATCCAGCGCTTCTGAAATGATACTGCTTAGTAGATTTTTTTCGAGATGCAAACCTTACGGCGCAGATTGCCTGCAGATGCGAATGTTCAATGAGCGACAAAGCAAAAAATCCAAGGAGAATAGTCGTTCTGTTCAAATGATTCACAAATACCAGTGATCATTGTGACATCGAATTCAAGCAAAAGGCGTAGGAGGAGGCCAGCGAATTATAGCCCCATCACTTCTCGCCTTCATTGTACACAAGCATCTTCTCCAGTTTTAAAAAGCTAATAATCACAACGCATAGGTATATGCAGCACTGAATACGACTAGCGTGATTAATTTCCGTTGGTTCGTCACAGGCCACTTCAAAAAACGAGGCCACTTTTAATAGCATCACACGAATGTGAAAGAATTATGTATAGAACTGCATAAGCTAGATGAACAGATAAGTGCTCGAATACTTCCGATTCTGCTGTGCCTTGTGACTGCGAAGTCAGCGCGAGGCCCATTTATAGATTGATTGCACTGTGTCGCCACCCGCAATCCCGGTGCACAGCACTGTGCGGACGTTGACGTAAAATGATGAAGCAGGTGTCCAACGATATGTGCGACAGATACTGCGCTATTCCGCCAAAAATCAATTTTCAGGCACTGCCAAGGGTCGCACGCTGGCGGGCGAAAATCTTGATCCACATGTCCAAGCAACGTATGGTGGTCATGCGAAGATGCGTTGAACACGATGACGCAAGATGTTCTGATATCGTTCGAATTACATGCAACAGACGGTGGGTGGCGAACGCCGGCTTTTTTGCTAATAGGGCATATTATGATTTCTGCGACAATAAGACGTGGCGACAGCTTGCACTCGCAGACTGCTCTCGAGGCGTGTAGAATTTTGCATTCTGTTAGAGCAAAGCTCTGTTACATGTAAAGAAACATTTGTTTTCCAAGTATGAGACTCCCTTTTTGGATCCAGCTGTCTGGCACGATAACCACGCTCTCGCAAGTCATCAGCCTTGTTATAGTTAGTTCAAGCCTGTGCTGCACTTGTGCAAAGAGAAAAAATTAAGTTAGTTGAACACATGTTCATTAACTCTTCGCCATAAGTCAGCGCCCCCACGCGATGCTCTTGCACTGAAAGAATCATACGGTGCAGCTTCCGCGGCTTCACACACAAGCTCATGCGGCTTGTTCCAGAGACAGAGAGAGAAAATGCACATGGAGTCATTACAATGATTGTTATGATGATCATGATATTCATCTGCTCTTGGTGGACCACAGCTAGTTTGGGCAAAGACTACCACGGAGGTTAGATCGAGGTGTTGCCAAAGCTCCACCTTCCCGAACATTTCGTCCGTCAGAAGCCGAGTGCATGGGAAAACTTTGCCCATAGAAGAACTTGTGGGCATAACACAGTGCGTTACAAGCACTGCCGCTAACGAGAGTTTCGCGCACTGCAATATACACTACGCGCGCGCTGGGACGAAAACCAAATTTCTCTGTGTAAGCAACTGCGGCCGGCAGACTAGCCAGCCTTCCACGAACAGAGTTTGCTTTGACTGCACTCCCGCTGCCGATGCGAGCGCTCACTGCGGACGAGCCTTTGTTTATACAGGGCACGTATTCCGCCATTGATATGTGCGTTAGCTAGTGAAGGAAAAATACGACTGCGCGCGCTCTCTCCTATAGGACACCGAAAGAGCGCATGCGGAGCACGATCGGTGCCTGCCCCAGTACCTTCTTTGGATGATAACCCCTCAGAAAACAAACTGCGGCCTATTCTCCAAAGAACGCGACTAGAAGAATCCATCGTGAACGGGTTGGTAGCAGTGATCGAGCTACCCACCCCTGCGTCCCACAGTCGTTCACACGTCTAGCATGGCCGATATTCCTCAAGACATAAAAGGCTGATGGGCGCCAAATAAAGGGCTTCGCATTTGTCACGGGAGTGAGGCGCTTGCACATAAAAAACACTACGTCAACAGAAATCTTACTGAGTCAGAGATGACAACGACAGCAGGAAATGGGCGTGAGAAGACTCACAAGGTAGGAAATGGATTCAGTCTCCACCATGCATGCAACAAGGTGGGCCATGACAAGCCCGTACCATTTTCGCCTGTGGAATGGCACATACCCATGGCGGGGATTGGCTGGAGTTCGGCGCTGAGTGCCGAATAAAGCAACAGAAATTCTACTGATGACTAACTAAATCCATCACAGGGAAAATGATCGGTAGAATCAGGGCAGGAGACATTTATGTGATATAGGTTCCGAAGCATAATGAAGTAAATTTTAATGAAATGAGACAAGCCCATGCAAATCTATGGTCAATCTCACGTATTTTTGTTGTTTTCATGCTACTGGAGAACTTTATGCTGTCTATCGTATACTATCGAAGCTAAACTCGCCTGGGTAGCATGCATATACCTATCCGTCTATACATACGTGACATTTATTCGGTATTGGCTAAACAAAGCCACACAACAGTTTGTGCTAACAAGAACACGGCTGTTTTTTACTGCTATGCAGACGAGCTTGCGTCTCGTTTACTCATTTTTACCCTTAGAGAGAGAGAGAGAATGAAGGAAACGCCGGGTGGTTACCCAGATGTGAGTCTCCGGTTTGCTACCATACACTGGGGATGAGGGATAGGGGTTAGAAAGATGACAGAGAGGAAAACGCAAAAAAAAAGGAACCTGCACACATGGAGACACACACACACAAGGCGTTCCATTTAAAGTCTTTCACACAGGCCGGTAGATTGTAAGAAGCGCAAAAGCGCTTGCACGGCCTTCTGCGACGGTAGGTCCTTTCGATATTGTAGAATTTTTTTTTTCGGATAGCGGTTGGTCGTCCAGTTGGTCAAGTTCGTGGCTAAGGCACGCCCTTTGTGGACTGTACTGCGGGCAGGAGCACAATATATGGCCAATTGATTCTTCATGACCGCAGTGGTCACAGGTTGGGGTGTCGATCATCCCTATGCGGAAGGCATAGGCTTTAGTAAAGGCAACACCCAACCAAAGTCGATATAAAAGCGTGGCGTCTCTACGGCGAAGCTGTGATGGCGCTCGAAGACTTAATGTTGGATCAAGTGAGTACAGTCGCGTATTTCTTAAATGTGGCTCATTCCATTGCGACTCGGTGCACTGCCGAGCAAGTAGGCGCAAAAATAGGTCTATGAACGTGTAGTGGGCAAGCCCTAAGAACGAATTTTGGAGAAGAATTATGGACGAATAAAATTGAATTTCGTTTCTCATCGCTTATCGCCATGTTTTATGTCAAATTTTATTGCCCCTTGTGTTGTGGCAAGCAATGGACGCACAGTTTATACTGCGCCGTTGTCTTCCGCAAAGTATGTTGCATTGCTTTTTTCTTTCGCTTGGCTAGCACTCTTCTTTTTCTTCCGCTCTAGGAAGTCTAACTTTCTTGAGCATGATTTTTAATTCTGAAGCGTTGACGAATATTGTAAAATACTGTTATGAACACACTGACGGGTATGGCGTCACATGCCTCTGAGCAGCAAAATCTTGCTTTTAAAGTTTTCCCTGCGCTTGCAACGAGTATTTAAGACTGGCATATAAGATACTAATGAAGTGTATTTTCGACAATAAATAGCAATTAACGACAAGCGTCTCGAGAAGTGGTCTGCGGATATATCGATATATATGGAGAAAAGTTACGACATGCGAAAGAATTCAGTTCATAGAGAGCTTCCCGTTGAAAAAATGAACTTATCTAGAATTGCTGGTTATGTGTGGTTTTGTGCGAGCAGACTGTGTGAGCAGTGTGAAGAAGTGGGGAGCGGGGGCAGATGTGGAGGCTGCAATGCTTCACACCCGCTGCTCTTTTGGGTCGCTGGCCGTGCTAAGGATTTTTAACAGCGGCTCTTTTGTCCGCTTCTGATATGGTGGAGAAAAAATTCACTGAACCCTGATCTCTTTTACATGTTTCCCCGAAACGCTGACCGGTACGCGGCATCTCTGCAGAGATTGTCGCTTCCGGCCACCTCAGCGAGAGACTCGAGAGGCTGTGCGCGAGCGCCGTTAACGAACTTAATTATGCATTCCCGCGACACCCGACACGGACGAGGCGCCTTAATAAGTCATTCGGGGCGTGACACATTGAGCTCGTACTGAACACGGCCACCTCCGCCTCCGCAGCCACGGTTGTATGTTAGAGCGACGACACCGACGCCGAGGGTTCTCCAGGGGCAGTCATGCACAACCGAACGAACCGTTGTCACGATATACGATGTTTAATTAACCTGGACCACTAAAGCAGCCCATATGATTCCGCGATGATTAACGATCGACTGCGGCCGTCTCTTGAGGAAAGCGAAGATCTGTGAGCTGCTCCAGCCCTTTCCCTCTATCCAGCAGCCCACCCCTCCTCTCCTCTTGCCCCTCATATCGCAGTGCGCCACCACGCGTCGCCACTACTGCTGTTGCCTGTTGCCGCACAAAAATTCTGACAAAAGGCAAGTCATACACAGATCCATAGCCGAAGCCCGACAGTCATTAAGAGCCGCTAAATAATCGCGTATACGCCGACAGACATTTCTACAGCGTAAGTTGTTCGATGCTCTTTCCTCAGATTTGAGCCGCTATAGCGACGACCGTACCAAGGCGGATGCGGCTCCAATGCAGCGAGCGGCAAACCAAGCTCATTGGTCTACATCAACTGGCGTCGTGCGTGATGGCCTTCCCCGCAGACCCTTCACCTTGAGGAGCTCGTCAGCAAGCGCAAAATGAGAAGACATCACCGTTCTGAATATGAACAGCCTCCACGTCACCAAATACGTCACCTTGATGCAGCACCTTTTATGAATGTTGCTGGAATGTCACAAAAGGGACAGGTAGAAACCAAAGCGATACAACGAGCTAGGGATCGGTAGCGAGAACTCCCACCCCGAAAACAAAATCGCACCTTACGTGCCGAGAAGACACCATCAAAGTGACACAAGTGAGAGGACTCGTGGGTTTGGGCCGCATAAGCAAAGCGAACTCCTGTTCGAGCCGCGCCAATCCGCATGAATCGACCTATTCACCGGGACTGCGTAGTTGGAGCTGTCGAGGCAGACGCGAGGCGAAGGAATCGGCAAGCTAAGGAAACACTCTAGACTGCGGCTGCAACCAAAGCATTCACCGAATAGTTTGTAGACAAACTGTTCGTCTACAGCAGCTCGGTTTGCGATCAGTTGTAGTTCAAGAACGATCTCTCTGCCGCGACTCTGCCGAAACTCTTGTTGTAGTTTCCCGACCGCGGCCTCAATGTTCCGACTCGACAACGGTGCACCATGCATGTTACAATGCTAGAGGCTGTCGTCAGCGTTGCTCCCAGAACAATCACCGTGAGGCAGGAAAGAAGAGGAGAAGTTTGTTTCTCGCTTGCCGGCGATAGGTTACGGTACGAAAAGTTTGAAACTCTGCCGTATTACATTAAAACGGATTACGAATTTTTGATAGCAGATTATTTTTTTTATTCGCGCTTAGAGATGCTTGCCTCGAAGTCACACAAATAGTATTATTCCTGTTAAAACATGTGGGCTCACTGTAGTCAGTTATTGTTACTGTAGTTACTGCAGTTAGGTAACTACAGTAACTCAGTTTTCCTAGGTATCCATACAAATGCCGGACAATCCGTTGAAGACAAGGAACTGTGCCAGCAAATTGTCGAAGCGTAGCTTGCATTGCGGCAGAGTCTTCCACGAAAGTTTCTATCCTTTGAGACTGTGCGTGAACTGTGTACGTTTGAGTCTGAAATGGAATTTAAGGGAACAGCTCTGCCCCGGATGAGGTAGTTCAGGGTCTCTTTAGTCGTGCACTATACCACGGCAGTATAATTTCACGTTTTTTTCTTAGACGAGAAGGAGGGAGGGAGGGAGGGAGGGAGGGAGGGAGGGAGGGAGGGAGGGAGGGAGGGAGGGAGGGAGGGAGGGAGGGAGGGAGGGAGCGCGATGGCGCCTTGACAACAGAAGAGGAAGCTATTTTGTTGTCAAGCTCTTTTCTTATCGCGCTGTTGAATTATAGAATTGCCGTTATTGTAAAACACTTTGCCTAAATTCTGATCGAAAATGAGATCTCGTCAATATCTTCTCGGTGCATTTGCTGCGAAGTCCTTCAACAGCACTTTCCGAGGGAAGGGGGTTTGACGCAGGGAGCAAAACGCAGGCGGCTACTCGCGTCTGGATTCACGGCAAAAGTTATTCAGGAAAATACTGACGCGAAAACATTTTGAACGATACGCAGTTTAATAAAACAACCATTCCGAGACTAATCGCCATACCCCGAACGAAACTGGCAGCTCTTTCGCGCCAAAGCGTTTCAACTAAATACAACTGGTCTGGTCGAAGCGTTTTCGTCAGCTTGCACGTCTGAATTATTCACGATGTTGTCTACTTCTACAAATCACACCTGCCTTGAATATGTAGATGCGACGCGACTCAATTTCGAGGAAATTTTTTTAGAAGTGCTGTACGAGCGCATTTACTACCCGAAAGCTCTGCACACGTGCTTTCTATGACGATGCGTCGTATAGCAATGAACAGACGTTACACATGGATGACGCTTGGAGAAAGACAAACATTATTTCATGCCCGAAACAGTCAGCCAGCGTATACGCTTGCTTTGTGCAGAGGTCCCACGGGGATGTATAATGCGAGCCAATAGCAACGCTGCATTCTGCTCCTAGGTAGTCTATAAAATCCATTAGAGGCGCAGCGAAATCATCGTCTTTTCTTTGTTGGCTGGCTCTCTTTTCAGTGATGCATCTGCAAGACCCGGTGGAGGGGGAGGGGTACGGCACCTATACTACTAGTTTTTTTTTTTATCCATCCCCCTGCCCAATGGCAAGAAACACGAGCGCAAAGAGAAGTCTGAGAACGAAGAAAAAAAAACATGAAACTTCGTATAGAGGATAAACGCTGCCAAGCTAGCGTCAAAGCCCGGAGGGCCTCGCTGCGAGCTCGGAATTATATCCTGAGATGGCTGAACCGGGAGGAAAACAAATCTGCTCTCCGGCTTGCCATACTGTATGCCCGCGGGTGGCTGCGTCTGCTTTGAAGAGGTCTGTGCGTAATTCCAGCATGGTAGCCCATCGAGCCGTGCACTATTCGTGCAAGGACAAGTACAGATGGCGCATTCGCGAAGAATTAGAACGACGCTTTGCCACCCCAGAAGGATTTCTGCTGACTTTTGGGATTGATTGGAAAGTAGTGCGCTAACTGCACCTAAAGCATGACACCAAACTCTGAACCATGCGCCCAGAAGGACTTCATATCGGAAACTGGGAGTACAGCTTTATATATTTTTGTTTTGGTGATTTTAAGAACATAAAAGCCTATCTGGAACATAAAAGCCTATGTGGAATCGCGCTTGTTTTATAATTTTGCAGCAAACTCGAGCTTGTTTACTGATAGAAGCTATCTCGCGTGAGACAGTCTCTGTTCTTGAGAATGTAAAGGTTTTCCATGCCTTAAGAGGACGAAGAAGAAGAAGAAGAAGAAGACGAAGAAGAAGAAGAAGAAGAAGGAGGAGCAGGAGAAGAAGAAGAAGAAGAAGAAGAAGAAGAAGAAGAAGAAGAAGAAGAAGAAGAAGAAGAAGAAGAAGGAGGAGGGAGGAGGAGGAGGAGGAGGAGGAGGAGGAGGAGGAGGAGGAGGAGGAGGAGGAGGAATGGCTGTGTGGCGTTGGAAAGCGGTCGATGTGAAGGTGGAGGGGTAGACGGGCGGCGCTCGCTTTCGAGAGAACTTCAAATCAATGACAGCAATGGTGAAGAATTTCGTACAGCGCGTGGATGAAAAAGACATGGAGATGAGCTAAGCAACTGCCAGCCATTGTCAATTTGGCGCGCTCGTTCACACGAAACCATGAATAAAAGTTTGGTAGTCATTTTAACATGGGTTGTAACTGATAGCCGTCTAAGCACCGGCGAACCATTTAAACAACTGGACAAGCCACGCGTTTCCGCTCGCTGTTTCTTAAATTAGTTCATGACGCCGCTGAAGCGTGGCGTCGGTTTGGTGAAAATCGCCAATATAACCATTATACACGCACAGGCTCATCCGTGCTCACTCAAGCACGCATTACATCAGTCCACTTTCACATTTTATCTCCTCGCAAATAGTTTGAAGACAGGCATGGTCTGTATCTTAAAAACTTCTTAGTGACATTTTTTAGCCCTCGATAGCCACTAAACATATATCGTTCACTTGTTCCCGTTTGCATTGCAAGAACAAATTGCATTAAGTACTTCGTCGTATTGCATCTCTATATCCTGATTCCCTACCATAGTATTCTTCGTTGCACTGAATGTGTTTTTGCAAAAAACGCTCAGTTTTCAAGCGCGTGCAGAGTTTGCTCCTTTTCCAGAACAGAATGGATGCAATGAATCCCAATCTTCACTAAATTCATTAAATATGTGCAGGGCTACCAATTTATTTTCAAAGCTTCACGGAGACTTCCCAAAAGAAAAAGAATAACAACAAGGGCGAGGAACGGTTGCAAGTTTTCTCCATGATGAGGGGCAAGGAGTAAGTTCTCTTTGCGCCCTTCGGCTGGCATGAGATCAGAGGCTCCAATCCCTCCCCCCCCCCCCCCCCCCATTCGATTTAAATTTCCACATTAGCCCTATATCAATCCATTCCATACCACAAGCCCAGTTAACTTTGAAGAAGTTTTATGCATGCGCGCCATAGGCGCATGCATCTCTCATCTGTTGTTTTTAGAGGAACCTGGAACATGGAGAATTGAAACAAGAGAATTCCAAAGAACAACGGCCGGAGGCCCTGCCATGCCCGTTACGCTATTTGGTATATCTTAAACCTGAGCTATGAATAAAAACTATCGTGGTCAGGCGCCAGAAATCAAAGCCAGCTTCACAACGGAGCACTAACATCATGATCAGGCTTAACAAGCCAGGAATGCATATGTACTAGCGGCACCGAAATGGTGAACAATTCGAAGTGGAAAACGATGGTACTACAATGTGTCTGGGAAGACCGTCCTGGTTCTGCGGATATTTAAAGATATTTTTATTTAATATACACGTGAGTCTAGCCTGTGCCTTTAGACATTTGGTAGACGCCTGGGTCACTAGCCAAAAAACAAATCTGTAGACAGTCTTCAGACTTGTGATTTACTTTCTAGCAGACCATTATGTTTTCAGACTCTTTACACAATATGCAAAGAACATTTAAATTTTTTCTTTTATTCTGTCTTGTTCATAACCACAAAACTACAAGCTTTATGTACAGCACTTTTCTGCGTTTCCACCTGGGATAAAGGCTGTCCATTTTAACTTATATTTAGGTACAGCGCGCACCCTTTACCGCCTTCCCGCAATGCATTCTGGACAGGCGGCACACCTGGAAAACGCGCGTTGTGTACCATGGGGCGTTCCATTCCAAAATCAAATTTACGCGGCCGCTAATGAATATGGATGGTCGCAAGCGTTCCAATCTGGGGCCGCCTGCTCTGGTTCCCGAGGATTACGCTAATTTGCACAAGACCTCTTCTCTTCCTTCTATACCCACCCTTTCCGCACCATTTTTCTTTTCTGGTTCCTTGCTAGAAACACTCTTGCGAATGAACATCAAAGAGTTTCTCATTAAACAAAACAATAATATGAGAACACACGAGTTGGAGTTGCACTTTTCGTTCAAATAGATATCAAATTTCTTCTTTCCTGCTTCGGCTGGTGCCATAATTGGAACGCGCTTTTTTTTTTTTCGACGCGGCGGACGATTAGTTTCACAAAGTTGCAGGACACCGTGCAATTGAGATGTCTCATTTGCTTGCTGCTGTTAAAAAATGACTGCTACTTTATTGGAAAGTTTCTCAAGGAGGAGCACATTTAAGTTTCTTGTTATTAGAGTGCTTCTTATCAAGAAATTGTAATTACCACGCTACTCCGGCATTTCAGGGCGGCGATTTGTTTTCGTTAGTCTGGCTGTAATGTCATGCCTGCATAAAAAGGGCCTCCATTCAACGTGCATATAAAGTGACGCGGTGAAAATTTTACCGGCCGCTCAGTTAATAGCTTGTGCCGTTATCTCGTGCCCTGCAAACACCATAAGCCGTTGAGCTGAAGAAGAAAATGCGCGAAACATGAAGGAATGCTAAAACTTGTTACGCATCTCCTGGTCGAAAGAAGTGCAGGCTGGCTGTCGCAACCCCGACTTTAACTTTTTATTCCCAATTACTGTGCGTGCGACCTCATAGCGCTCGCGGTATGTTGCTGTATTTATTTTCTTGAAATATTTCATGCTTAGAGCGAGACAAATTTCCATGAATTAATAAAGCAAAGAATCTAATTAAGGCTATTTGTAACGAAACTTACTCATTTTGTTGCTTTTTTAGGTTAGGTAAAAGGACTGTGTTATCGGTTAAAATGGCAGCGGTATTGACTGTAACCCTTTTGCGTTTAGAAGGAGCACGAAAACACGGTGAAAACAGAAGAACAAATTGGATAAGCTAAATAGCCTTGAGAAACCAACGGCACGAACCTGCTGAGTCAAGATAGTCAACATGCCTCTGCGTTTCATATTATGTTGCTGGCAGTTTTGTAGCGATAGCTACACTACGCCACCTCTTCGACCCTTCAGCGTGGCACCACTTGGGCTCCGTAGCGGCGCCGTTGTTCACGTGGGTTGATCACGCGTGCGGCAGTTGGTCACGTGGTTGGTCACGTGGTGCGGAGTAGCTGCTGCTGCCAGCGGCGCGGCGCGCAACAGCTGCAACCGACAGCTGTGCGCATGCGCCGTGTCAAGTGGGACGAAGATGAAGGAACGCCCAGCGAAACGGAGCGGCGAAAGACTGACTTTGCAATTGGACTGAGCTAGTTTCACTCGGCCAGAAGTAGCTATAATCGCGTCACTCCAGGTTTAACAAGAGCTACACCACAGCTATTTTTTTATTTTTATTTTTTGTGACACCTTGGTTATGACTGAGCATTATTAAAGATATCAGAATAATCAAGACATAATATCAGCGTGCTGCGTGCAGGTGCTTTATGCGCCCAAACAGTTTCATGAATTATGATTTTAAGCCTTCTCACGCACCGGGAACTCTGAGATTCAGTATATATCCATAAAGTCGATTTTGTCAGGGGATGAGCCCAACTTTTTGTGCCTTCACAAGTTTCAAACAGTCAACATAAGTGCAGGATGTGAGAACAGCATAAAGAGCGCGTAAAACTTGTCATAAAATACCCCTAAAGAAAGAAGGTCCTGCACATGAGAACGACGCTAAATGAATGTCAGCAGCGCCACGGGTCTATGGTGGTGCCTGATATTTTCTGAAGAGAGAGAGAGAAAAAATAAACTTAATTGTCAGAAAGACAGCGATCTTCTTCGCTTACTTCAACCGCTCCAGGTGGCCGGCAGTTTAAGTCTTTCGGCGACCTCCTGCGCTCTTGCCGTGGCCCGGAACTGAATGTCCTGGTCCGGGCTGGCGAGAACAGCTTCTCATTTTTCAAGCGCATTCTTTAAAGTCACGCATTAGATGAAAAGATCACTAAACCGGCGCACGGAAAAGCCAGCCACCGGTGCTTCTCCGATGTTGCGCTAATGACAAGCCAGGCGTAGACTAAAGAACCGCGGATCAACGGAAAAGGCCCCGAATTGCTTCACGGTCACCCCGCAAAAAGTAAAGAGTAGCTAGCTTCTTTCTTTCCTATTTTCATTGTGGCAAAGGCGGGAATCCGTATCCGTAAACAACAGCAGCCGTGTCATATCGCCACCATATGGCGACGAAGTCTCGTCTCCATGCGGCGTCAATCTGCGTGGGCCACCTTCCAGAGACAGGTAGACGGAGATCTTGGTTTCTGCTGGCCATTGATAGAAACAAAATAGTCGGGAGCCCGGAGCTTATCAATAGTTTCGGCTGGCAATAAACGCACCCGGACCACTTCAAAGGGCACTGCCCGGGACTATATACAGGGTGTCCTGACTGCCACTTTCCGAGCAGAGCTGTGCGACTCACTTCGTCCGCGTCCTGACCGCCTTCATCGTCGCCGGCAACTGCGTTAATGAAAAGCGCCCTGACCCTCCGATGTGCCTTGGCACTAGCCAGCGACGAGAAGGGCCGCTTCTTGCCGTCCACTGGCCCGAGGCAGCCAACCCTGCCAACTCCACTGTTTGCTTCCTTTTGAAGATTGCGGTCTGCTCTTTTCCTTCATCTTTTCAGTTTTATTGCTTTTTGTTTTTGCTTTTCTTCTTTGTTTACTTTATTTATCTCCCTCTCTTTACCCTGCTGTTTTTTTTTTTCTCTGTGCGGCCGACAGTATTGGAAAAGCTGTCCCACAGAGGTCCGAGCTAACACGCTTTCCTAAGGCTCACGGAGGACGGCGCGCGAAGAGCCCTTTATGCGACACTCTTCTAGTCTCCGGCCCTTTACTTTCGCCCCGTGCGGTCCCTGACGTCCGGATTGTCTCAGTCGCTCGATCGCGCTGCGCTGCAGCAGAAACATGCCCCGATCGAAGATAACTAAAACCGAGGAACACGAGGAGCCCAGACCAGATTCATGCGTTCATTCGTTGATTCAATCCACATCATTTCGTTTCTTACACAGATCATCAGCATCTAATGACACTTGGATATGAAACCAGTTAAACTACCCGTAGAAAAGAGCACCATGAATGCACTAAAATCTCACATGCTTTTTAACTTTGCCAGTCTCGTAGAAGAGCCAATGCTTCTGCTTTGCAAAGAAGCTACTCACATGTGCACGGAATTTTCGTGTAAATACGTTAAAGGCATAAGAGTAGAAGGATAAGTAAACTGTCCTTTGTGAGACGCTGTCAAACAAACCCGCTCCGAGGACATACGTTCGCTGCTACACTGTAGCTTAATTTGAGACAAATGAAAGCTTATAAGTGTAGGCATATCGAGCAACAAGCTCAGTGACTACAGATTCAGTACGGGCTACAGTAACTGGAAACGAAACTAGACTCACCCCCCAAGAATTACCAATTTTCTTGATTTGAGTGTCCAATCAGTACAACGTGGCCTCATGCTGAATAACCATTCAGACGGGGCATCACTTGGCGTTCTTGGATATCGCTTGCGGATGAACGAACTGTTTTGCTCTTATAATGATTATTCCATAGAAGCCAGATAAACGATTTTTTTTTTTCAGAAAGCAGCGTAACAGCTGGAAGAACGCACATAAAACCTGAACTCCGTCGTCTTCAGGCGCCACCTGAAGACAAAAGGTGGCATTGCCCTTCGCCCTATATAAACATACAGTGCAGGGAGGAGCAGCGGCAGCTGCGGGTGATCCCGGGGCAGTACATGCAAGATAAAAGAATAAGTTTGGTTTAAGGGGCGTTTAACGTCCCAAAGCAACTCGGGCTGTGAGGGGCACCATAGTGAAGGGCTCCGGAGATTTCGACCTCATGGGGTTCTTGAACGTGCACTGACATCGCACAGTGCACGGGCCTCTAGAATATCGCCTTCATCGAAATTCAATCGCCGTGCCCGGGATTGAACCCGCGTCTTTCGGGACAGCAGCCGAGCGCCATAGCTACTGATCCACCGCGGCGGCTTCCGGATAAGTAAAAAAAAAAGGAAATAAAAAAGTAAGAAAAGAAAATGATTAGTGCGCAAGTGTCCCACGCTAAAATAAGCCGAATTCATTCCATTATCAAGCGTCATTAGCGCGGGAATAAGGATTTCGTGCGGGCGACGTGCGCAACTTAAGAGCAGGGTTGGAGACGTGTATGGGGAACCTGCGCTGCCAAGGTGGCACTGCAATTGTTCCATTCGGTGACTCAAAACTGCTTTTGTCAGCCGCTTGGGCCGCTGCAAGCGCTAGAGCATTTTCGGCGTGATTAAATACCCGCGCTTGGCTGACAGCATTCACTGCCTAGGTTCTCTCGGCGTAGCCCAGATAGCTGACTCACGGCACGTGCGCCTTCGACAGGGCGCGGAGGCACACGCTAATAAGCGCCTGAAGGTGGCGCGGAAATGTACTAAGAGTACTACCCAAAACTGCTTGCTCTTCTCGCTAGGCAGTGTGTTATGGCGCCGCAATCGGCACCGCAAACTTCAGCGCAAGTTCCCCATAGGCTATACGGCCCCGTGCTGCGGAAGTCACATCAGTTATACGGCGCAACACTCAATTCATAGACCAGAGAAACGGCTTATCAGTGACTTGCAGCGGCGCTTGTCCCTGCCCTTCTGCCGCTCATTGCGAATGCAGAAAAAATTGCGTCCTTTCTTGGCGGGCTGAGAAGATAGCTCGTAGTCCGGCATGACTGGTCGATTATGAGTTTCACACGCAAGCACAACATCCAACGTCGTGTGCACATCGCGTCCACACGCACTAAACACAAATAAATCTATATTATAGTAAAATGGGAGTAAGCTGTCCTCTTGCGCACTCTTCTTTTTTTTTTTTTGACAGTGAGCCCTAGTCGCCAAGTAGACTACGATCGCTGAATATATACGGAATGCTTATCCCTGGCAAAGCATAGTAACGATGCAGTTAGCAATGGGAGGAGGCTTTTAAACGCGACGGCGCAAGTCTTGAGGTGCGCTAATCGAAGAGATCGACACCTATAGATTAAAATCTTCGTAACTGCTTGAACTTCGCATGTTTTCAAGAGAGAAAATTTTTCCAGTTGACAACCGTTAATTTTTCGTTTTTTAACGAAAAAGTGTACCCCTGTGCTTGGATAACATACTCTGCCCCTGAAAGGCAGTGCGTCAGAGGACGGCTTACTTCACGTTTCTCGATTTCTTGGTGTCTGCTACCACTTCCCATCAGCGCGAAATTTTCTGTCCGAGGAATTCAAGATGGCGGCCCCCATAGTAAATCGATATAGCAACCCAATTGGTGATAGATTGGTGACTTCACTGATTTTGATACGTCATAATTAACTAGTCACGTGACTATGTTTATTCGCTTATAACACAGTAATTAATGAGGCCATCATAAAAACTTATATATTTGGAATCCTATATATGAGTAGACCACCTTAGACACCAAAATTAACTAATGAAGTTAATGTTTAGTTATTGCTAGGCTTATAATTATTTGCGTATAATTAATTATTCGATGACGTCATGATATAAATAATGGCACATTCGAAACGGGCTCGATGAGTAGAACATGTTAGACACCAATATCGCCTAATTAGGTTAGTATTTAGTTATGGTTAGGCTTAACATGGCGTGGCCGTGACGTCAGCATTCGGCAGCTCACAATTTCATACCTTATTGCGACCGGGCACCAACTGCCTTGAGGTAAGGAAAAATGGCCCTCCAAAGAATTGAAAAACTTTTTCGGCCCAAATTGGTCAAAAATATCCCACCTCAAGGTCGTAGGCGCCCGCTAGCCGTGAAGTAAGAAAAGTAGCATAATCACGTGGTAATACATCGCATGGACGATATATGGTGCTACCAAACAGCTAACAATCGTTACTTCAACGTCTTCCAGACAGTGGCGGCATATTTTTTTACTCCTATATAGGCCATTTTGTGTTTAGAGCCTGGTCTAGACGAAATGGTGTAAAGCCTGTAGTGTACTGAACGTTCGTATAGGCGAACGTTATGTACGGCAGGAATCACCTCCCATCTATTCTGATTCGTATTTACGTGTATTGCGGTTCTGTCAGCAATCGTTCTGCTTTGTGAGACCGTTGGTCTGATGATGATAGGCAACTATCTTGTGATAGCTAGTGTGGTTAAGTTCTAATTGCTCTGTTCTAACTGCTGCGTGTCTATCGCTAACCACGTACGATTATGCCTGTGTGCCATGGAGCAACGCGGCGTTGTTCATTAAAAAGTGTGGTAATGTCTGATTGTTTGACAAGCTGCACGGCCTTGGATTGCGCACATAGTCTTATACAGTCGGTAACTCTGATCCACTTGCTTCGTGCCGATGGTGGTATATAACGTCAACGAGGTCCATGGTGACTTGGTCAAATCGTGTTCGACGTGGTGAAATAGGTTTGGGGAAACTCCCAGTCTATAGAGGCGGTGACTAACGGCGTTGACATACGCGACAGCATCTGTCCTAGTGGTGAACGATGGCAGAAAATTTCGACCAAATATAATTCTGCCGTACTCCTGCCAATATACAAGCAATATAACGATATGCCGAAAAAAGTGCCTTGGTTGTTGTGCGTTAATCTGGAGACCAGAAAATATTCTATTCTGCTCTCGGCTGGACAGCGTATCATTCTTTTTTTGTGAATAATCTTGACATCGACACGGTTAACAAGACGCGAGGGCTTCGTTCAAACATTGTCGACTCTTGCTGTAACATTTTTAAGTTAAGAAACACAACTCCTTTTCTTACCAGTGTCGAAAAAAACTAACCCCGAAATTTTCGATGAAAATCAGTGGCAATTGATGGAAACAAGAAGCCTATCCGCATTAAGCAAATATAGAGATTCGCATTGCACTATAACAGAAGCCTAATTAATTCGAGCGGTGCTCAAAATTAACTTTCTAGCCTGATATTTCAGTACCATGCTTGACAACAGAAACTTCAGGACTAAAAGCAGTTCGAGCGAAACGTTCATTAGGAGCTCTTAAAAGTTGAAGGAAGTATAAAGTAATGCCAAGCACTTACTTAAAATTGGCCACGTGGTCTTGAAAAAAAACTTGAAAGTCCCACATTTGAAAGTTCCTCACGGTGAAAGGACTGGGGCTGCAGGAAGCCGAATGTACCTGGCCGAGAACTGGAAGAAAATCACTAATTTAGGCCACTTAAACTCAAATCGATGCTGCTCCCATGGCTCAGGTAGATTTTGCGTAAAGATCATTTAAGTTTCTGAGTCATGCATCAAAGGGCGCCCGATAGTTTGATTAGTTTCATTTTATTTTTATTCCTGAAAATTACAACATAGACATGTACGCTAGAGCACGACCTCGATACAATATTTAGCAGTTTAATTAAAAGAAAAAGCAGAACAAAAACCCTCTGCAAAAAAAAGATCAAAGCGATATTTTTTTCTGCTCTACGTGGAATGAAGAAAAACGTATTATTAGGCAATGTTTGGCACATAAAAAAATCACGCACGTTCTCATTAACCGGTGCGGACATGTGGCGCAACAAAACGGTGAAGACGCCGAAAGTCGCGCTTAGGCTCATATCCAGCTAAATCGTTTCGCGTCCGTATATATTCATAGAGTTCAACAACTGATCAGAATCGTGCATTTCCAACGATGAAAACCCTTCCTTATTGCAACTGGTTGGCATTCCGTATATTGCGTTGAACCACCCAGTTAATCACCTGCTAGGCTTAAAAAACCGGACAAAGATACGGCCGCTTCTTCGCTGTTTCGCCATGACCAAGCTGCCCACGGAACAAAAAAAAAGTTTCTGCGCCCACTCAGAAATAATTTAACAAGGTCTCAAGTCGCCATTCTCATGCGGCTTTAATATCAGCAAGCCTAGTGCAAGGGCCTAGCACTGCCTCGAGGCAATTTACAACACGCCGTTTATCCGGGTCGTTGAAGAAACTGAGCTTTGTGGGATAATACGGTCGCCGGCTCGTGCTACGAGATACCGGTATCCTTGTATATACACGGCAGATTACAAGGGTTTCTTCGGTGAGGGCGCCAAGCCATTCCCGCGGTGCTCTAGACCGACCCGGGAACCGCCAACGACTGCCCAGGTGCGCCATCTTCTCCGCAGGGACACTCAAGGCGCACTGCAACTTCATGGGGGCCGTAAAAAGGGGAACGTCTCTTTCACAACTGGAGCAAGTGAAGGAGCAGCTCCGTTCAGATTAACTGCGTGCCAGAGAATGGGGCCGACGGCCGTGGGGAGTGGAGAGGTCATTTCATCGGTTATTTAATTTCATCAGGTTAGGTTATTTCATTTTATCATAGACACGCATACGAACCCAACAGAATTTAATTTCAGGTTAGGTTTTCGTTGTGAAAGTTTTCAACTGCTATTGATGTGAACAAAAAGTAAAGCAGTTTTCTGGTGAAATCATTTAGGTAGTTTTTCACGGACTATTAAGCAAAATGAGCAGTGTCACTGACCACTACTATTCGTTGCACGTGACTCTTCGGTTTGCGGTTCCGATCGCATTGCACACAGATCACGATGGCATTAAGAGACGACTTACGCAGACTGTAGGTACTCTCCTTCTTTCTTTGAGAACAAATTATGAAGGAAATCGCCACCTGTTCGGAGAAGCCAGCCAGTGAGCGTCGTAACACATACCGGAAGCTCGCCCTACTCCAAAACTCCTCACGAAGGCGGGATGCCTTCAAGACGCACAATAACTTTTGCACAGTGCATATCCTCCGTTGTCTTCGCGACCAATAAAACTCGAAATGCAGATCAACAGCGTAGGAGACATCGAACACTAGCACCGAAAGAAGACCAGGCATGTCAGATCACCTAAAATAAGAACACAGGGATAAAAAGCGGCTCCGATTCTCGCGGGTCCGCACGACTTCAAAGGGCTACGTCTCCTGCGCTGCTTTTGCCCCATGGGAGTAAGAAGAAAGGGGAAAGAAAATGGAGCGCAGCCTGCATGTCAGCCTTATTCCCGGATTGGAAAGAGAGCGACACGGCGGGCTGGAGAATTCGGAGAGGACGATTGATGATTCCTTCTTTCGCGCGAGTACTGAATTCATCACACCTGTTATCACCTTTTCGAGAAGGTGAAAAAATTTGGAAAGTGGGCACTCGCTTCTATCTTTATTCTTTTATTTTCTTTCAGTTTATAGGTAGTGCTTCTTGTGTATACATTCATCCTTGTGACTTGCTTACAGCAGTTATATATTTAAGAGAAGTTTCTTAAAGTTTCCGGTTTGTTGGTAATGCGCGAATTTCCCTGGCAGTACTGAATACTCTTTACTCCATTAAATGAAGGCTCACTCACTGAACACTATGTCTATCGAACGTTACCATACTGCTGCCGTTCAACTTGACGCGACCTATTCCGATTCTCTTTTTCACTAACACTTTTGACGATATTAATCCACTCAAGGGAGTGCACGTCGCCGTGGCAAGCAGTATAAAATAAGGATCCAAAGCACAAGGCTACTCACAAACACGGCTCTGAAAAAAAAACAAAATCTTCATTCTGAAGAGCATTCCGAGCTCGTCGTACGCTAACTAACTAAACGCTTTGTTTGCAGATCTCTATGAAACACGTCAAAATAAACGAATAATAATAAATAGAGAACAGCTTCAGCCTAGCCTAACAACGATTGCCTCAGAGTTCTCATTTGGGAGTAAACAGCACTACAAAACGTGAGGAGGGGAAAAGTTTCACCATCGGCACTGTAAAAACTCAGTGGTCTTGCAACATGCCCCCCCTTCCCCCCCCCCCCCCCCCCCCCCCCCACACACACACACACTCTGAACGGTCCGGAATTGAGATTACGTGCTCACCATGCGTTAACAGCCTTGGAGAAATCGGACAGGCAGAAATGAAAATCCAGACATGGAACGAAGCCTGCTTCACGCTTGCAGCCCACGTGAGCAAGGCACTGTAGCTGCAGGACAGGCCAGCGTCAAAACGCTTCGTACGGTCAGGGGGTGCCGGGCACCCTCTTTTCAATCCGCCCATCACGTATCCAATCAAGGCACGTATGTGTGTGCCACGACCGGTTCTAGGTGAGCGAACACCACTACCTCTTGCACAAACGGTTGGGAACACATTCGTTTAGAAGGGTGAAAAAAATAACGACGCATGTCTAGGTTGGTGTTGGCCGATGCAGTTCATTAGTAGCCTCATCAGTACGCTGGCCTGTAGATGTCCCGCTATGCCCTTAGTTGGCGTCAATGTTCAGTTGGTCTAACTGCTTTTTTTTTTGAAGCGATAGCTTGCCTGCTATTTAAAGCCGGGTATCGCCGTGTGTGCAACATGACCACGTGATCACCACGTGATCACTGACGTCAAACTCGAGTATAAAGGGGAGCCGCGGCGGCGCGCATCGGCCCGAGGCACGTGATGAAGCCGGACGATAAGAGAAACGTGAACCGGTGCACGATGTTGCAGCTGCTGCTGCCGCCGCCGCCGCAGCCTCAACGTCGGTAACGCCATCCGAAGGCAGTTCGCCTGACTGCTATCAATAATATGCGAGCCGACCTTAGACCCGCAAGACAAACCATGTGATTCGTTCGAGCGAGTTTGAGCGATGTGGCCAACATGCCATTCTGTACCACATACTATGGGCTTGCCCTCTGGACTCCCCTCCGCGAGGTTTGCAGCTCTCAAATCCAAACCAGTGGGAGGCCGCATTGCTCAGTTCCTACTCGGACACACAGATCCGGGTTGTGACAAGAGCCCTAGAAGTCGCCGGACGCCACGGGCTCATGGCCACTTGATGGGGCTATAACCCCACACCAACTTCTACCTTGGTTGACGAAATAAAAAAAAAAGTTTATCCTCCTGCTCCTCAGCGAAACAACACTTTAATAAGAGCTTCCCCGAGTATAGCCATACAGCGTATCTTAGTGCTTTGCCTGGAGTAGCCACGTCGCGATCGCGACTACTCAGCTATCGCGACTACTCAGTTTAACCAAACCTACACCATTGCAATTTGTTTTCGTGTCACAGAAAACCATGTGATACCCAGTCACGTGGGTGCATATGTGATAAACGTAGTAATCTTCACAACCCCGAGTGCAGTCATTAGATAAAAAAAGTAGCGACGTATTGAGTTTCCGCTTTCAAAACTTGATATCCAGCGCTATCGGCTTTCTCTCGTTAGCTTTGAAAAAAGGTGTAATGATTTATTGCACAGGAAAAGAAATAGAATAACACTTTATCGCTGCAGTGACCGCACAAAGTGGTGTTTGAAATCTCTGCAATGTGGAGTCAAATTCGTTGCATTAAGCGCAACAAAGATATCAATTTGTTGCACTTAAGGCAAAGAATTTTTGTCTGCAAGAGCGAAGGCAAGCGGTAAAGTTTTCGTACTGAAAAATGTGTTCTTTTCAACACTCAAGGCTGTTTGCGATAAAACAAAACAAAAACACGCTCTCAAATGCCTAAAAGAAACTGCGCAAGAGGTTACCGGAGCAGCCGCTCATATTTCATATTTCAGAGCTATCTTGGTCTCCCGTGCAATATTTTACAATGTGCGGAAGAAAGCAAAAACTAAAGAGCTCGCCTGACAGCAAACTGAACGCATAGCTCTGGACAGCGTGCGCCTGCGAGAGGAAAAGGAGACTTCGAAATGGGAGCAATAAAGACAAAGACACCTAACTCCAGAGAGACATAATTCCATTATGCGTTAAGAATGCGATAGTATTCGGAACATTTGATGTCTTTTCCGGAAATGACTTGTGGAGCTTGTGAACCGTAGGTTGCCCTTACCGAGTTCTTCACGTAGACCACTTGCCACGTTTGGCAGCCGGAGTCTTCACGCAGAACCACCTGGTGTGATGACGTCCCTTTCATTCTGTCAAACGGAAATCTTCGTGCTGGTGACGTCTCTGCACGGCTGGTATTGTTACGTCCCTCCTGCCAATTGAATTTCTCCCACCTTCTTACGTCACTGATGGCGTCAGTGCCCGCCAGCCAATCGAGATTTTTCTGGGAAAGCCGGACGGTCGCGGCCGGCTTTTTGCTGTGGTGAGATGTCGTCCCTATCGCGTAAGAAAGTCCACCGGAGAAAACCAGAAACCTGCAATTTCGGTTATGGCTGGAAACGTGTGACACTAAATTGTCCTAGCGAGAAATATTCTTCCTCTGTGCTTTGATGACGGCACTCTTTAACGCTCATCTCGTTTTAGGTTTAATCACATCAGCCTTCGCAACGCCACAGTGTGCTGTACCAAAATTAAAAAAAAAAATAAAAACTAAATTCGTACCTTTTTAAAGGCGCAAACAGCGTTTTGCGTGCTATTTCACTCATTCCCTCCTTTTTTTTGCCTATATTTATCTCTTATTTTTTCTGTGAGAGGCCATTCCGCAGAAGCCATATAGTATACGGTCGTCAGTCGAGGCGGTAACGACCGGAATTGACTCCGGAAATGGCTGCGGCAGGATCATTTGAAAGGAGGAAGAGCTTATCTCTATATCCTGGCGCGTCTTCTTTCCTGTGGTCTCGAACCCTTCTCAATACATTTCGCCTAGCTACCTGTTCGCGCGTCGGCACAGATGAATAGATGTGTAAAGACAGATAGATACCAGTTACAAAACGCGGCAGTCGCCTGAGCACGCCCTGTCCCTTTCTCCTCTTCGCTAGCATAGCAATATCCTTAGGTCTCTCTTACGTCGTCGTCTCGCTATCGTCGTCTCTGGTTCTGGCTTGGCTCGGATACTGTTCCGCGCTGCCCGAAGCAGGCCGTAATGGTGGGAAGAGGCAGAAGGAAATGGTCGTAATTTCGCTGGCAGCACCCGCCTCTCACTGATTTGTTTTTTGTTGCCTCGCCTAACACTCCGGCGCCCACGCGTTCTTTTTCTCGATTCTCTCTCGTTTTAGTGCGCAAATTTTGGTCGCTCTTTTTAATGTTCGTATGTTCTTTTTGCCATTCTAACTCATGTCCATTCGTACGCACGCACGAGACTTGGTACTCGGCTGTGAACGCGGTTACGCTAGGCGACAACGTCGTATAACAGGAAGTGTTTTCGAACGGCCGAAGCTTCGAGGGGCGTTTACGAGCTTTGCTCTTTGTTCGGACGCTGTTTCTCCTAGTTTTATGTTACGGCCTGAGCATAAAGCGGGTGCTGAGAAGCGTGAGTATTTGTGTGTTGGTCTGGGCTAGGGAGAGGCAAATTTTGTTTGCCCCCTACTCTGAAAGAATACAAAATTTGTGCGGCACTTGGACCACTAATTCGGAATTCGGTGTCCTACTGTTATGTTCAAATATTTTTCTGTGACCACTTTTACCGCCATGGCTGTGTGTAATCAGCGCAGAAAACTGAGGCGCCAAAGAGAGTTTAATCTCCTCGCTTATGAAAACGCTGACTTTTGTAATGTACTGGCTTTATGAAATTAAAACTTGAATTAGTACTTCGTGAAAAGAAAACGACTTATTTGCAAGCTACCCAGTATCTCTTAATGTGAACCTAATGTAAACTTAATATGCACTTAATGTGAAAAATCAACTTCAGCAGTTTTTTTTTTACTCAGACAGTTATGCCTGTTTCCGGTTTTCGATGAAACCCTTTTTTGGCATGGATTTGCCGCTCCATTTTAAACTCCTAAAAAATGTAAGAATAAAACCGAACAAAAGAAAGTTCACGCATGAAGACTGCTTGTCTTGCATGCTCATCTGCGCTCTTTGCGCTCCTGTTACTTTGCAGCCACAGCTGTAACAGCATCGTTCATGAAATAATGTCCTCGTCACTGGCTTCATCCGCGCTCTGCACCTCTCCCTTCTTCATCTGAGCAAACAGTGCAATTAACTCACGGCACTCACGCGAGTGCAGAGGCATAAGGTAGCAGACGTCCGACACCCCTAACCAGAGCTACTAAACACTCCGACTGGCATCAGCGTCTTGCACCAGCCCGGCTGTTGCTCACAACTGAAAGTGCCACAAGGCCGACCGTCCGGTTAACTCTCGCGCTTTACATTTTCAGTTGCCTGCGCCCTCTTCTAGGCGTTGCAGACGTTGTTCGGCCAAAAACCGAACGCGAAGACGACAGGAAGAAAGCAGGCTTTAAAACGTGCTACCTAGCGAGTAATGGCATCTATAATCCCTAGACAGCGCGCGATACACTCTGAGCGCATATCAGTCTATTTCCCTGGCGTGGCAGTGAAGAAAGCGTGAAGGATTTAACAACTTGATCGCACCCATGGCTGCAGATTTTGTTAGGAACACCTTACCGCGTGCATCATTGTGTGGAATGTAGGTTGTAAAGAAGCGGAACACTTCGCTCGACGTCATTACGAAAAGAGAGTAGTATTCCGAACTCGGCTTCACGCCCGTACAAAGTTTCATCAAGCGCAACGTATTTCACTGCCTAGCGACGTATGTGTCTATGACGCGCTGGTACCGCGAGGAAAGAAAAAGTATGCTCTGTTTCGGTTTTGCATTTGCATCTACTCACGTTTCGCGAGGCCAGGTTTGTGGACCGCGTATGCACAACAGGCGCGCTCGACTGTGGACGCGTGCGAGCGGCGCCAAAACGCGAAACGATGCGCAGCAGCCGAGATGGCGGCTGGAGCGTGTGTCTGCCTGGAGGTGCAAGGAGAGGAAGTGGCGCAGAAGCCATAACCGCGGTGCATTCGATTTACTTCTGCCGTTCGGTCGTTCGTCTTAAGCCGTAAAGCATCTCGCCGCTGCCGCCGCTCACCCACACGTCTGCGAGTTTTTGGAATCCACAACGACTCTCTGGAGAGCGACACTTAAAATGCAACCGCGCGCGCGCTCACGCACCAGCTTTTACTGATCACAGGCGCGCTCTGCGTACCGGCAGTCTTCAAATCCTGCCGTCGAAAGCAGATGGCAGTGAAATGGCATCGAACGTTCTGATGTTTTGGGATTGCTTATTTTGTTTTGCTAGTATGCTTGGCTTATATTTAAGTTTAGGCACGCTGGTGGCAACTCGAGTTGCCTAGATTTATTTTATTTATTCTTGTTTGCTTTCCTTTCTACGCGTAAATGCAAACTCACTAGGGTGCTTACGTCTTAATGGAAATACTTTACCGTTTTGAGAACCCCTAACAACTTGAACGTGCAGCACAGAGTCTTTAGCTTCGCGTTCCTCGCAATTCTATATTACAATCTTTTTCCCTCTCGCGATCTACTTACATTCGACGCCGGGAAGTCGCTACTCTGCAGGCTCACGTGAATGTGCTTCGAGACAACAGCTGCGATGGACTCAGCCGCAAAATGACGAAGCGGCTGTAAACGCGTGCATCATCGTGTCGCATGATAAACGTGCAGACGTCAAGCTATGCTTTCCTGCGTTCGCAGGGCACACTTTCTGTCATGCACATGCGTAGCGCACTATAAAGTTTCAGCACAGCGCTGCCACGCACCGCCACCGCCTACTATCAGTACGAATGTGCAAACGCTGCCCAGGCGCCAAGTGCGCCAAGAGGTGGCCTACACTTGGACCATCGATGCCACCTGAGCAAGCACTGTAGGCGGCTAATTAACACAGGCGCTGTGCAGTGGCGGTGCACGGTGGCGATATATGCTAAAAGCTTCCATTATAGCTCTGGCCTGGCAGGGAAAGTGCGCAGTGCACAGAGACTATACATTAACGCGATAGCCTTAAAGGCCTCGTTACCCAGAAAATCCGGCGTCGGCGCTGTGAGCGAAAAATCACATTCATGGCTTTGGCAGGTGGTGCCCAGAGAGCAACCTAGGAGGCAAGTGAACCATGTAGGTCACGTGAACTTGCGGCGTCATAACAACCTGCCCACCGGATAGTGAGCAAAGTGCCCACCGTGGCAGGTGGCAGTTATATTGATTATTGGTCGCTCGGGAACGCCAACCTGTGCCGCACAAGGCCCACCGTTGGGAGCACCTGACTTAGCAGGGCAGTGGCGCATCGCTTAACCGCTGCACCACTGCGCCAGGAGGAGTATGAGGACTCCCAGGGATCTATGAATGTAGAGAATGACCTTCTGCAAATATGGGAATCAACCCATTACGCTGCCGTTTCATACCCTTAAGGCGCCACTCAAGTCTTTCATCCAATTTTTTTAGCCCTTCCAATGCACTCCTGTTTTTACTGCAAGAAGACAACCGGTGCAAAACTGAGAGCCGCTCCTTAGCGTGCGCATGGTAAATGTATAAATTACCAAGTATACGCTCCCATTTTCTAATTAAACAGTATTAGTGTTTTGCAGTACGCCAAATCAAAACTGTATGGCTCAATTCCTTTAAAAAACACAAACGATGGCACCGCATTGTAAGTAAACTGGTGTCGCGGCTTACTAACAATGTACAGCACGCGAAAACACTCCTCTCAATTGGATCTATTTGATTTTTAATGGAAAAATTCTACCAGTGTACAGCCGCTCCGGGGTTACAGACCAAAGCTGCCGTTTTGAAAGGGTGACTTGTGCTCATCGATCATGCGCTGATATCAGTCACGCCTGTAGAGGCTAATTATTTCTCTTCTTAGTCAATACTCCAATACTACGGGGGACAAAAGTCTCCAGGACACCTGAGAGTGAACAAAAATGGATATCTCTTCTATTAACCAGTGGCTGCAGATCGCGCCTGAGGAGGCGGAAGCCGGACTAATGTTCTCTAATAAGTTGTAAACAAATCAGGTGGTCTTTGGCATAGATAACTTCTATGCGCCTAGATAGCTTTTCGCGTGTCCTGGGGACTTTTGTCCCCGATAGTAAGCAGCTCAAGTGATGTGCGGCCCGACTGGTGTAACAACCGCGTTTTGGGACGTAGATGTGCCTTGATTTCTGCCTTAAAAACGCCGTACCACCGTCTTTGCGCTTCGCTTTCCTTTAAAATTGTTTGCAATACAGAAGCGCGGGTCCCTCCTCTCCATAAAAATCTTTAGTTCTCTACTTGGCTGCTGACAGTTTTCCACGCTATTTCCAACATTGGCCACCACCACCGTGCAGCTTTAAGTCAAAGCAAGGAAGCAGTATTTGCTCAAAGCATCTGTGCGTGGAAGGGGCTCCTTCAAAAAAAGATTGTCCAAGCGACAGTCGTCCCCGCAGTCCGACCGATATATCACCCTGTCATGAACGAGTAATATCTGCACAGACAGACCAGCTTACATTCCCATGTGAACCTCGGTGCTGCACCGAGTACAAAAGCACTGTTCCCTGCAATTTTCTTCGGAATCTCCATTCAATGCCACTGCAAGAAGTTTGTCTTCTGCGAGGGTGCGCGCCGACGACAAGATGCAAGGAAAACCATAGCTTTCATAGAGAAGTCGTTTTTCGCCCACGTATCGGACTTCCTGAGGCAGTTCGCATTTTTCCGCTCTTCTTTTCCTTATGCTGACTGGCAGCATGCTTCACCTCTTCCATTTGTTGCGATTCACTTTAAAATAGTTTCTGTTTTATTCTTTTTAAACTTGTTGCCACTTCCTTGCGTTGTTATCACAGGCAAACTTTTATGATTGATTCGGGCGGCGTCCCTCTGAACCCACGTTATGGTCGAAATACTCGATAGTCCCCCGTGCGCAATCTTGCTTTCTTCTGCTTTCTTTTTCTTGTTTGTCTTGCCGATGGGCCGTGATAAATATTTGAGCGCGAATAGAAAAAAAAAAACTCTAAGCAATCTCTCCGCCTCACCACAAACGCAAGACAATTCTTGTGGTCTTTCTAGTTCATTCCGATAGCCGCGGCCGGCATCGCAGCCGCCACGGTCTTGCGTGTACCATCCCGAAATGTGATTTGGGGAGGAATTCAGGTTTCATACGGGGGAGTCTCCCGAAGCTACACCACATACGGGTAGTGCCAAAGCGAAATCCATAGCTGGATGGTTGCAGCCCCGAAGAACTGGTGCTGAAGCATTTTATTAGATATTTCGCCGTGCGGCGAAATCCCGCACTAACGCGATTATAAGCATCGCGTGCTTGTGCGCCAGAATGTTCGTTATTCGTTGTGTCGAATGGACGGAGCAACGTGTCGTGTTCAAATACAAACGTGAGTGCGCTTGCAAATGAGCTCACCCTGCGCGCTTTTTGAAGCGACATTTAGGACAACTCACAATTGTTTTTCATATTAATTGATTCTATGACTTTTTTGGTAGAAAGAGCTGGATTCATCGCTGAGGAATGTTATTTCAAAACTTTACCACCCGTCACACGATTCAAATTAGCAACCTAAAAACCAAAAAGGACTCCGCGACCACCGCTCTGAAGTGAATCAGGTGATTGATGGTGTCGGCCTGCCTCCGAGGTCCTCGAAAGATCAACTACCCTGAAGCACAGCAGCTTGCCTGAGAAATCAACCCGTCACGGCGACACCCTAATTTCGTTTTCTTTTTTGGTCTTTTCTCGTTTGAAAGTCTGCATTTTCATTGAAACCAGGATCTCTGTCCTTAAACCTTCAGAGGGCACTTCATTTCCGCCTTATGGGTATCACGCGATAGCGTTAATTGATTACTTCAGGGGCCTGTGGTCCTGTTTGTGTATAAGTTTGCATACACGGATAGTGACTGTTTTTTTTTTTTACTATCACGCAACGATTAACGTATAACCTGAAGAGTAGAATGTGATAGTATTAGAGATCCCTTCGGTGTAAGTACTTCTTCTCTGCCGTCTAAGTTCTTCCTACATTTCCATACATGCGGAATCGGTCATTCACTAATTTATATTCATAAATCGCGGGGTGTCCTCATACCATTCCTGGCGCAGGGGTGCAGTGACTAAGCGAAATGCTACCTGCACCGACAGGCGGCTGTTTCAAATACAGCCACCTATGAGGCTTGTGCAACCCAGGTTGCTCTTCCGGAGCAATCTCTTGGGACCAATTATTACTTTAACTGCCACCATCTACAGTAGGCAGTCTGCTCGATATCTGGTGGGCAGGTTGTGATAATGTCATATGGTCATGCGACCTATGTGGTAAGTGGGGCACTTGTATTTCCGCTCACAACGCTGGCGCTGCCCCCGCCGCCTCCGATGGCAGATTTTCTGCGCAACGATAGTCTTAAAGCTATCGTGTTAATGAGCGGTAATATACAGGTACAGGTCGACTTCAGGTATTGTCCTCCCAGTATCTTAACCTCCTTGTCAGAGAATTCAAGAAAGGTTTGTCAGTTTTGAACTCCCTACAGAGGTAGCTGTAAATGGCGCCTTTAATACGAGTTTATGGCACTTTTAATGGCATTTAAATGGCATTTAAATGACCTTTTTAATGTCATGAAGGCCAATACTTGCGGCGACGTTGCGGTTGTCGTCGTCTGTGTGATGCCAGCGCCTGCCAGGTTGTGTTTAGGGCGATTTGCCTATCTTCACCTGCCATCTGTCAACCGTCATCCTATCCCAATGCCCCTCTCCCCCTATTTACATATGGGGGAGAAGAGGGCGACGCTGGACGAAGAATTATTCTTCAAAAACGAAAATGAGTAAGAAGGAAATGACTCGGACAACAACAGGCCTACGTGTGAAATGAACAGCCTCCAGAAAAACTATGTGCACCTTTCTCCTCTGAGGCCTCCAGTGGCTCCTTTCGGAAGCCAACGATGCTTGGTGGCGGAAGAGCTGCCCGCATCATCGTCCCCAACTTTGAAACGGGCTGCCAACGAAAAGAGACGCGGCGCCTCACGTAGAAGACATCGGGGTGGCGGGCGACGTAGAATGGAAAGCGCGTGCGGCCGCCAAAGTATGCGCGTCGAAAGGCTTTCGGCCTGCCGACAGGGCCGTTTCTATTCGACCAGCGCCACGGCCAATAACCCACCCATATGTAGACACTGTTCAAAACGCAGGCGAAACAAAAAACACAGAAAGACATTTGATGTCGCTCAGGCCGCGCACATACTCACATTAATCCAGATTTCGGTCTACCATCCGAACGTCCCCGCGTGTGTTCATGAGATGCTGAGAGATAAATAGCACTTATTTGAAGAACATGTCCAGTACTCAAATTAATGAAACGGTCCAGCATATATACCACCTGTCCACTCTGATACAGAATGATTCCTCTCTATGGACTACACTTGCAACAATGGCAGCGAGCGTAGCCTTCGTTATGCTCTCAGAAGCAGTCCTTGCAATCAGCACTGACGGATCGGGAACCAATGATGATTGGCGTAGGACTATTTCAAAATGAACGCGCATAAAAGTTTCTGTTACGTCGCAATGAATGGCTGGCTAAAGGACCAAAAGTTCGCAATTACTTTTGCTGTAGGCAAGGGTTCAATGAATGCAGGTTTCTTTTTATGGGTCAGTTTGATGCGTTTTACGAGCTCAAAGTGAGTTCATGTGCAAACAAACATACGGTGTTATACAGGATCTTCACCACCGCCATCGTGGTAAGCTACTCTTTTGAAGAATATATCTAAGAAGGTAGTCTCTAAGGTAGTCTCAGAATTCTTAGCGCAGGAACTCCAGGAGCTGAAATCGGTAAGGGTTTCCTGTGCAAAGAACCCATGCGTGCAGTTCTATTAAGTCAGAAATTTCCCCGCTCGACATCACAAGTTCCGAAAAGTCCAGCATCATGCCATTTCCCCCACCTTCTGAGGTATGCGGCTCTAAAACAGATGTGTCTGCATCTGGCAGCGCCGCACACAGTAATAAAAAACACGAAAAAATGAAATCTAATTTTCGATGTTTGATTAGCTGGCTTGCTGATCTCTGCGACCTTCTGTCAGTCCAGCCGCTGCTCGTAATCTTCCCGAGGGCTCAACACGAAATTAGAATCTGGTCAAAATCAGTTACCTGCCCGGAAGTCTGAGCAGCACAAAACAATCATAAGGAAAGTGATTGCTTGCGTTTAGTAACCGCATAATTTCTTGAGTTTTTTCGTTTTTACAACGGACTTTGCAACCCGACGCTGCTTGCCGTGATTTAAAACGCAGTGAGTTTGAGAGAAAAGAACCCGCAGGCTGCCTTTTCGCTGCTCAGCTAACACTGAGCGCCGTTTTCCTAGGGGAAGTGGGCTGAAGCAGTTATTTCTCCTTAATATGCAGGGCCCTTTTTTTTTGCGCGGAGATTTTGCAAGTTCCCGGGTTCGAACCCGACCGCGGCGGCTGCGTTTTTATGGAGGAAAAACGCTAAGGCGCCCGCGTGCTGTGCGATGACTGTGCACGTTAAAGATCCCCAGGTGGTCGAAATTATTCCGGAGCCCTCCACTACGGCACCTCTCTCTTCCTTTCTCCTTTCACTCCATCCTTTACCCTTCCCTTACGGCGCGGTTCAGGTGTCCAACGATATATGAGACAGATACTGCGCCATTTCCTTTCCCCGCAAAACCAATTATTATTATTATTATTATTATTATTATTATTATTTTGCAAGTAGCTGGAACAAACACTGCAGCATTTCCCGTGCAGCAAGGCTGCTCATTCCGGATTTCGGTGGTATGTGGTGTTGAACATCACAAAGCTGCACGGCGATGGCAGCCTCCGTAGCGTACGGCTCCGGATTAATTGCGATCGCTCGGGGTTCGGTCCGTGGCCGTGAACACGAATCCCAACGTGGATTTCGATGACAGGAAAGTCTGCCTGCTTTAATGTCCTTTTGCTTCATCAACTGTGAATAAATTTTTATATTAAGTTTAAAAATAGTCTTTGTTTTGTACTTAATCCACATCGGAACACCATCTGAAAGACTAACACTAAAAAAGGTTCTAAGCATTCGTTTCATGGAGAGGGAAAGAGAGGAAAAAAAACGTTTAATGTATAAAATGTTTGGGTGGGCCCTCATTCTTGGATCCCATTGGCTTTTGCCACCGCTCTTGCCTGGTTCACCAGCGAGAGCTGGTCGTCCGAATGTAAGCTGGACAGCGCTGCTTCCCAGTCCTCAGTTGTTGGCTTATTGTAACATCTTTGTATAGGTGGGCTTTTCTGGTATGCCCCTACCGTATGGTGTAAGTTCGCCACTTCACCGCAGAAGGCGCAGCGCGGATCGTACGAATTTAGAAACATATAGCTGAATTTCACAGGAATTATATAAGTATTCGTTAGCAACTTCCTTAAAATGACCTCTTGTTCTCTGTTTAGATTTTTGTGCGGTTGGGCATATACTTTTCTCGTTAATCTCAACTGTTGGAGTAAATCCCCCTGATGTAATCTTACCCCTCTTGTTCCTTCTTCTGCTTCCGGGTTCTTGGACTTTCGTCTGAGACTTTCTCACATACAATACCAGCTTTTTTCTAATCGTTGTCAGTACACCATCCTACAATGCCGCAATACATCCACACGCGACTAAGAATATCAGACCTGCGAGAACGATTCGCAAAGTTTCCATCCTCCTGAAAGTGTACCATATTTTTTCCTGTTTCTTGTGCTGTTTTTGTTTTTATGTTGCCCTATTTACATTTAACTCACGTCTAGCTGCTATTTTAGTCTGTTTTAATGGATCGGCGCCTTAGCGCATCCTATTGCATCCGCTTCTGGCTGCCTACAAGATCCGGATTTTTTATTATAATAGTGAAGAAAATACCGACGCGCGTAAGCGGAAAATAGAAAAGCAGGTTTGGACAATAGAAAGAAAATATAATGAGAGGACCTACTGCCGGAAACAACATCACGTTTATTCGGTATCTTTTTCAATCTCAAGAGCGCAGAAATGTTTTAGCGCGAATGCACTACTAGGCACATTCAAACTCAACTAAAAATCTTGTGGCTTGCATGACTTCATGTTGACCTTGGCCAATCTGCAGATACAAAATAAGCATTGCCGGGACTGAGTTTCGAACCCGCGGCGGCGCGAACACATCAGGTTCGCTGGCCACTGCACGAGAGCTCTATGCCATTGCCGCAGATCTCTTTTCTTAATTGCATGGAAGTACTCCAAGCCGATCCCGCCTCGTGTTAAATTGCAACACACTCTCGAGCTGTGCGTTCCATGTCGTTGTCTCTATCAGCTTTCATCTGTGCTGAAAAGTTATAAAACGCCCTACTCAGTTTAGCTACGTTAAAACCCCACCAAGTTTTGTAACCAGTGCACAAAAATTATTCGTGTTCAAGGCATATCCGTCTTCTTGGCCATGCCAATTATTATTATTTTAATTGCTTTCCTGTTGCCGGCACACATTTTTTTATTCTTTCTTTGGTGCCTCCTTGTATATCATTCTTTTACATTACAAGAACAAACAAATTATTTACGTTTCGTGTTTACTCTCATCATTATTTGATTCCGAATAAATATTTTAGGGGACCATTTTTAAAAGAAAAATATACCTTATGTTTTTGTGCTTCCTAAACAAAGCCTGAACTTCCAAGCAGATAGATGAAAAAGTCGCAACGCCCGGTGCTGAAAAAGCACTTTAGTTTTAGCCTGCTGCAGGCGAATTACTCAAAGGTGTATTAAGATGGAAACATTCTTTAATATAGAAAAGAAAGGGCCCCCAGTAAAAAATAAGTGGATTTCTAGGCGATGCGACCAACCTAAATGGACTTGTGATCCCAAGTAGTTTGAAGTTTGAGGAGGCGAAACAGTAAATTAAAGAACTTAACAAATGTTGCGACTCTGCATATCTCTATATCTCGTCACAAGATCTCTTTCATACATGTATAAAGAATTTACCCCTTTGCTTTTTGTAGAACACTACCTTGTTCGCATGATTTATTGCCGCTTTAAGTTCCAGCAGCCTGTCAATATCGACAAGATTCTGGTTACATTGGTAGATCATGCATTATTCATGACTCTGCCGACATGCGAACCTAAATGCTAATGAAGGCTCTGCGCCCGAAAATAGTTCGAGCAATAGAATCCGGGCTGCGCAAACTGACGCAATTTTTAGCGCCAAGAATAACTTGAAACAGATGCGTGTGTCTGCGATAGACGTGCTTCCCACAGTGTTGGGGTTCTCTGTAATGAAGGCACAATTATGCAAACGGGAGAATAATTAGGTCACTGCGGCGAGTCCGCTCCAGGCGGTTCGCATAAAATGTTCGCCACGGCTTCCTTCTTAGGAATACTTAACGTACCACCGTCTACATGAGCAGGGTTGAGGTGCTTCCGGCAAGGATGCGTGGAGTGATAATATTTTGCGCAATACGGTGCGACAAGAAGCGGCGAAATAATGCCACTCTGCGCGGGCGCAGCTTAGTAAGCATATCCGCAGCTTCGCCACCGCAGAAACAGCACTTACACCACCACTGCTCCAAAAATAAGCTTTGCTATAGAGCCACCAAGTGCTGGAAAAGGTATTTCTCAGACAAGCTGAACAGAGCCTCTAATTGATGCTAGGATAAGCACTGAGTACCTTTTTTTCTGTTCGTGAGGTGCAGTGCATAATGCACATGCAATAATCAGTAAGATTTTGGCAATATTGATATTCTTCGATGAATCTGTGCGAAAGAACACAATAGAGGGAAGCGCTGTAAACTCTGTCGAATTGCTTCGTCTTGTCTGCTGGGTTGTTCTGCACTGGTTCATCAAAGTGTGGCAAACTAACCAGTTTAATATCAAGAGTGTCATTTCTCTCACAGTAGAAGGAAACAAATTCACGAGCTTGTCGCCTAAAAAAAAGAGCAAATGTGTTCCACACAGGTGCTCTACCGCTTAAGGAATCCCACGCTGCACTTGCTACGTTATACTAATGCTTGCGAGAACGTTTCGCAAACTGCGACCTTTACCCTTCAATGTTTCACTAGCTTGCTCATTTGGTGCATAACGTCTGGTTTAATACCTCATCAAAAATTTAAAAGAATTCCTCTCTGCAGTCTCGCGATGAATACAATAAGCAAAATACGACCGTTAGAAAACGTTGCGTTATTTTATTGCCGTATAAGCTACACAACTCCTAATTAAGAGTTCACATTCTCTACGTTAAATGGCATCCACGCTCTGGTTTCTAAAAAAAATGTGAAGTATTCAGCCGCATGAACCAACGCTAAGTGACAAAGCATTGGAGCCCTACCTCACGCTTAGACAACTCTGTTAATACCACCTCACAACTCAGCACGCGGCAACTCTTCCTTCACAATCAGTGCTCGGAAACAGCTACCCCCCCGCCCCCCCCCCCCAAAAAAAAAACTAAATAGAATTGAAAAGCACCGAGGTAGGGACTTACGATGCATTGCAGCTTGCTAACGAAGGGTAAACCCTGCAATGAGAACTCCCCGTCGCATCGAGAGCTACCGCACTAAAGGGATTAGGGCATTGTTAGTGGATATTTATCTCGGGCTTCAAATCCCCTTCCCTTTTCTTTGAGTAGGATGTCGGCGACTGTTCTATGGCACCTTTCTTGAGAACCTCTCCTTGTTCCCTCCTTACACGTTGCGGAGTCGGGTCTGTGCGCAGCATCTTCCTCGTCTTCGCCAGTGACCTTCTATATTTCTTTTTTGGTCCTTGTACCAAGTGCGCCACATTTCATCTCGACCTCGGAAGTGCCTCCGGTGGCTTAGGAGTGGAAGAGATGTAGCAGGGCATTCGTTGTTGATTTCCCGGGAAAGACGTCGCATGGGGACAATATCGTACGGGTCCCCGCAACATAGCCCAATATGCTTCGTCAGCCAAACTCGGGGCTCAGCGAAAGATCGCAAGGCCTCGAGCCGGAAATTATACGGGGAGCTCATCGCGCGAGTAGCCTCCGGAGAGGAAGTGTACTTTTGCGAGGCTTCCTTGTGTTGCTCATTCTTTTATCGTCGGCGTATTAACGACGTCCACAATTGATGGGGAGGTCGTAGTTTACGTGGCGGCCTTGATTCGTACAGCAGATTTTGCGAATACCATGAGCATATCTCTCGCTGTATGGAGGGCAAGCTCTGTGTCTTGTAGCAAGCTCTATATATTTTTTGCTGTTTCTCTCAAAAATTGCGTGGTGTGCATAGCTAAAAGAGCAATCGGGCGAAATGCCATTCAAACTAAACGATTTCAAATATTTCGTCAAATATGCTATCCTTTGCTCCTCACTGAATAAAGCAACGGTTCCACAGGGCTTAAAAACACGAGCAGAAAGAAGACAAGTACATGGTGGGCGCTGATGTACCAACTAGATCAGTATGCATCAACTATCCCAGCAGTTGGTTTTAGTTGCTCGTCACATCTAACTGGTAGTGAGACCTCGGGCAGTCGTATGCCCTTCGAGCATTATGACGCATATGGATCTCTTTCGGGAACCATTTAAATCCGAGAGAGGGTTCAAGTAAATGACGGTCATTGTTGGCTGTTTGCCCACTGGAACTGACAAAAAACTTGACGAATTCTGTCGTCCGCAATAAGGAGAAAAGGGGCTGATATTACCGGATGTTCGACAGCTCAGGAAGCGATGCGGAGAATAATATACCTCGTTTAACCTAAGTTGTGAAGAACATTTCTGGTTTTGCAAACACAAAAACAGTGTTTTGCTCGCGAAACGCCGTGACCTATGCTCTTTTTTGGCTGCGGTCAGGGATAGTTCAATAGCTTCAAACTCTTACACTTTGCGACGCCTGTTCTTCTTTAGCAAACTCAGGAAAAATACAAGGAATTATCATTTCTTTTTTTTTTAGAAGTGGCGTCCAGCTTTTTTTTGTTTGAGAAAACACAATAACAAAAATACAAGAAAGTGATTCCCATTTGTTTCTCTTCCGAAATGGTATCCAGCGCTTTTCTGTTGCGAAAATTTCAAGAAAAAATACAAGAACGAGCAGTGATTATCATTTCTTTATCCGATGTCATGTCTGATCATATTCCCTTTGCGCTTGAGCAATTAAACCGCAATAACTATACAAACATTTAGGTGTTAAAATAGGGCTCCTGAGTTAATAAACATTGGCATAGTGTCGCGAGAAAGAATCGATTTATGAGCCTTCAACGAAACAAGATTCACTCACTCACTCAACCCCCCCCTCTCTCTCTCACACACACACACACTCTCTCTCTCTCTCTCTCCGCCTGCACGCACGCACGCACGCACCACGCGGACTCTACACTTTCATGTTCTGACCATGGAGAGTAAATAGAGCGTTCGTTCACTACGTCTGTTTTCTTTCGTGTCTATTGCCAACGCAGCACTATGAATTTTTTCTCTCTTACATACATATTAGAACGAAAACTTTACATGACATGGGCAACTGTGTCTGCACAAGGGAATCGTTCAAGATTTTGTAAGAAACTCTGTTGGTATTTGGGGAAAAAAAATCGTGTATCACCATAGGTAGAAAACTTCGATTTTGCGATTTCGAAAAATCGTTAGTTTAGATATCTGCAGAAACTAAAATAAAATTTTGTTGAACCTGATTATTTTTAAATAATTCTATGCAGGCGTTCCTGCTAGAGTGAATGCAAAAATATTTCTTCGCTCCGGCAGAAAAAAAATCGTGAACATTGCTGAAAAGGTAAGGCATTTTGACAAGGGTAGCTTTTAGGACATTAATGGGACAAGACGGATTAAGAACGAAAGGCTGAAACTTTTCTCGGCATTAATTCTTTCTTTTTCTACCACAAGAGAGGATTTTTACTTCTAGAACAGAGAGATGATTTTTATTAGGTGTTAAAATCATCGTGAATTCAGAAAATTTGAAAAAAAGCAAAGTTTGATGTAGAGTTGAAAAAAAAACCTCCCTGATTTTTTTTTTTAAACTTCCCTGGGACACCTTCAGTACAGGGTAATTCCAGATAAAGAAAAATGTGCTGCATTGTATTGTTTAAACTATAAAATTAAACTCTTAACAAAGAACATATTTGGATTTCGTATGTTCAAAAAAAAAACAGCGGTCGTGAATTCAATTTCGAACTGAGCGCAAGTGTGTTTAATAAGTCAAAACAAGAATGCGTTTGAGTCTTCACGGAGCTCGTATACGTCCGTCTATTAGGATTAAAAATTTTGCAACATTTCAAAAGTATTTCATGACAATTTGGCTTGGAATCAAATTTCTAAAACACTTACCTCGAACTTTCATAGCGAGATTGACAGAACACAACTAAACTTCTGATCAATTTCGACCCATTTTCCGAACCCACGCTCTTTCTCTATAAAAAGTTTACCTTTAAAGAAGCTTGTCGGCTTCTGTCCTGTGAATAATGCGTATAATTTTCGAAAGCTCTACATGAACACTGATTCTGCACCAGCGCTTTAGGATTTTCCATTGAGAGAATAATATATTTAATAGCCGCTCATTTTGGGCAATCCAGACATTTGTTTCACTGTGCAATCCGGACAGAGATCACGCCTTCAGAGGTTTTCTTTCACAATTCTTTCTTTCTCTTTCAAATAGAAAACATCCGCACTGATCAATTTGTTTTCGTACGCCTAGGTTCTATCATGCAGAAAAGCATCAGATTCATAAAAGCTCTACCGATGTGTCGCAATCCTCAATATACGACGAATTCCACATCTCGAAATCACCATTTTTCATGCATTGAGGATTGTGACACATCCAAAGAGCGCGTCTTTGTGACTGTGATGTTCTCAAAAAGGCTTACACCCGTCGCCATAAAGCAAGCTAAACAAAGGCGCTTCCACTTGACAAATCCTCTGCCTTCCGCGCTCGGAAGAATTGTTCTCGGTTACTAAAACAAAAAAGCTTTTCGTAAGCTGATATCGGGCCACCTGTAAGCTTTTTTTTCTCTCAGAAAAAAATAAAAGTAAGCCAATGAAAGCGACGAATGGGAAACCCCTGTTTTTTATGTTTGTTGTCGTTTCTAGGAAATTCTTCTTGCGTCTTTGACCCCCTGTTTAAAGTGCGTGCCTACGATGCGGCTCCTTTCTCTTTAGTTTATCTTTCTTCTGGCGGCAGCTACTCGCAGTGAATGTTCTGTCGCATAGATGTTTACTCGAACACGCTGAAAAATTTAGTGATGTGCTCCCGAGAGGAAGCTTGTTTATTGACTTCGCTGAGAAACTGACAGAACGCTGTCGTTTTCCTTTCTTTTTTCCGCTCACTTTTCAGGTCAATTTTTCTGACCGGTACTTTGCCAGCCGCGCTTAACTATCCTACTGAACACCTTTCCCTGACAATGCATTTTTTTTGTCTACAACACAATGCACTGGTCGCCATGAACAAAGGAAAAACGCGACCATCTCTACATTATGAGTCATTGAAAAATAATAGTGGGGTAGCTTTATAGCGACCTTCCGGCGGTGTTCGTTCATGCAGAGAAATCACATTGCAGGGAATAATAGTCGGAGAAAGAAAGAGGAATGGTTGTTATCGAATGCAAAGCAGAAAGGTGATCCTGAGCTTAGAGTGGCTAAACCACGAAAGAGACACACACAAATCAATTTTCACATCACACGCGCCAGACCTGTATGTATGTCATAGTGTAAATAGAACGCTTGTATACAGTATGTCTCTTCCGCCTATCCTTTCTGTATGTCCTCTAGCCTCTTTGATTTCATTTCTCCAGTCTGCTTGCTATCTCTTTATTTCTGCTTCCCCAGCTCAGGTGCTTCCGTAGCGATGGCAGACACCGGGGCTACCAAAAATCTTTTTCTTTCTTTTTGTTATTATCTTTAAAAAGTAACCTCTACTACTACTCGTCATATAATGCTCTCTGCCCTTATTATGTTGACAGGTCGTACAATAGAAAAGCAACATGCAGATCTGAACCACTCTGTGGTTGGACTCGCGAGCTCTATACTCAAGAATGATTATTAATAAATGGAATGTGCAGTATGTGTCTCAAATCGCGGTGCACACCTCAGCTGCATCGTGAGGGAAGAGAGGGAGGTGGGAGTGAAAGAAGAAACAGATAAAACGGTGCCGTACTGAAAGGTTCCTGAATAGTTTCGACCACCTCGAGACCTTTAACCTGCACTGACACCGCAAAGCCCACGGCACTTTTACGTTTCACCTGGGAATTAGAGGGCATAAAACGGCCGTCTGTGATGACGTAGTTGCAGCGTGTCATCCCGTCCGCGTTTTGTATAGAGACGTCAAGCAAGGTCACTGCGAGAAACCGTGGGCAATGAGGCCTCGCAGGCCACAGGTCGACTCGATAATTGCTATCGCAGAGGAAGTAGCAGCGGCGGCGGCCTTTCGGTGCACCTCACCAACCAATGCAAACATCGGCGCCGCGTAAGGCAACGAATCACTGAGTCAGAATCTGAACGACGAGAGATCAGTGTGCATAAGAGTGGCCGTTTGCCCTAGTTGGGTGCGGCGTCTTTGTGCAAACAGCCTTAGGGGCCGCCAAACACGGCAGCTAATCGGAAACACGCGGTGAGTGTTTTTTTTTGTGTACTTAAACCTCAGCCAGTTCCCAGGTATGGCTTTGCATAGGTTTTAGCCGTCGTCACCGAACAGGTACGTTATAAACGCGACGTCATAGCGTCAATGGGTTAACGCCCATATATGCGCAGCTGGCCATTCTCTAGTTTCCGTGCATTGATCCCTGGGAGTCCTCGTACCACTACTGTCGCAGTGGTGCAGCGGTTAAGCGATGCGCCACTGCCCCGGCAGGTGACTTTTTCATACACAGACACTGGTGGGGCTTGTGAGGCCCAGGTTGCTCTTCCCGAGCAATATCTCACTACCAATCATTAATTTAAATGTGACCCTGTCACGGTGGATAGTTTCCTCACAATCCAATTGGCAGGCTGTGATGACGCCACAAGTTCACGGGGCATCATCCCCAGAGAGAGAGAAAAATCCCCAGAGAACCAACCTAGGTGGCCCACCTGCCACATAGGTGGGCCACCTAGGTTGGTTCTCCTGGTGATTTTTTCGCGGATTTCTCGCTCACGGCCAACGACGCCGACGACGACGCCGGCCTTTCTGCAGCACGGGCTCCACAACGCTATCATGTTAAACCTGAGTAAACAAAATAACTGGCCACATGAATACATATAAAGAGGAGCAGAGCGTTTAGTCATTTTGCCTTTTCATAAATCTTTGTATCACGCTTTACAGCCAATCTGTGCGTTCTCTTTTTGGGCTCGTACTTGAGCTGGAAAATAAAAGTTATTCTCTGCGTAGGATCCCCAGTTGTCATCTGCCCTGACGAACGAACCACCCTGCTTTACAGCCGCCCTCGATATCGCTTGGGAGCCTCTGAAAAGTGTGTAGCCTAGCAGCAAGGGCGTGTGTGCAGAAAACAAGCTTTACAAGCGTACTTCAAGCTTGAAAATTCAAATTGTTTTTTTTTTAGGAAAGGTAATGGCGCAGTACTTCTCTCGCACATCAGTTGACACCGAGCCGCGCCGTAAGGAAAATAGTAAATAAGGGAGGGAAAAAAAGAAAGGAAGAAAGAGGCGCCGTAGTGGAGGTCGCCGGAATAAATGTTCCAACCTGAACAAAGCCACAGCTCTTATCAAGGTACGCTCAGGGGTTGCCGTGTTCAGCTCTTCCGTTATCTCAAGGATTTTAAATTAAGAATCTCGTATCTTACATTACTACTTAGTACAGTTTCAAAGAATGCTTCCGCAATGACTGACTTACAATTCATGCACAATATTTCCAAGAGAACGCATTTGATTTCAGTTCTCTTACTTGTTTAGCTGCCCTTCACATCTGCCTTAGCTTTGCAACAAAATATGGGTTATGTATCACTTTCAATGAGACAATAATATGCGTGGACTGTCAAAAACACCCTTCATGAATCCACGAGGGGTGTCGACCCGTCACGCAGCAGCCGATGTTTATATCATTCTTGTGATGCACAAACAACGGAGGTAACTGCCCGTGAAACGTCTAGACGCGAGGCATATATAAAGACAGCACCTAGATAAGTTGAAACGTCGCCTTCTAAATTATTGCTCAAATGTGCTGGTGTGTGGTGCTGTCGCCCTCTAGATCTTATTAAAAAAAACTGAAAGCAAAACTGTCCATTTCGTTTTTTTTTTTGTACTCCGGCAAAGCAAGCAATAAAAAATATTCTTATGCAAAAAAAAAATATTCTCTTTCAAAGTATAGAGCCGCAAAACTTGAAAAACAGCACAAACGTGCCCTTAAAAAGACAAGATGGCAAGACAGCTTAAATCCGGCTTTTTGACGGGCTTTGAGATGCCCGGCGCATGCTGTCTTGACGCATCTCTGGTCTTTCGTGCGTGATACCAGCGCCACTCGGATCGTGGCCTCTTTCTTGCTGTCTTTCTGGCGCTTCTTTTCCTCTTTGAATCTAGTAGGCGCTAAGCATGCGCAGATAACTTTTTTCTTACTTTGGTTCACTTCACATCTCTTTATCCGAGCCTGGCTGTGTGCTCCTGTCGACGAAAATACTGGTGGGGAGTTGCTGTCTTTTCCCGCGCAGATTGTAGTCATTCCTGTAGTACGCTCATCTCCTTACACACTCCGCGTCCACTTCTATTGTGCGTAGGAACAGGAGAGATGACAAAGTTAAAGCGTAGAGGCGTACGTATTCGACTAGATATGCGACAAAGTACAGTGCATTGCCTAGCAAGCTTCAAAATATAAGCGAACAAAGTAACCCGGTGAGGTTTGTTCTCACAGTTGGCTTCAGGCAACATATTTCCTCTCGCTGCTTATTTTTCGTGGGACTGTCGCAGCGCTTTATTCGACAGAGCTGAAGTTACCTCGTTTGCAAAGAGAAAGTGTTGTGCATTTTATGTCATGCATCAAATGTTTTTATCTCCTATATTCAGAAAACTCTGGAGAACGTCGCCCAAACTTATGAACACAAAGACAGACCTATTCGCATCCTTCGGAACTTTTCCCTCACAATAGTAGCCAGCAGTAGGCAGTAAGCATTGGTGTTTAGAGTTGCTAAGCTTTTTTTTGTGGCGTCGCCACAGAGTGAGGAATAAAGTAAGTATTACTAAGCTTTTTTTCAGTCAGAGATTTGTTTCTGCAACAACTATTTTGAGAACATGATTCTGAGACCTATGACAGCCTGCGACTGCACTCAGCTAAAGAAACTTCGTGCCGGATCACTTAATTCACAGAGCGGGAAAGAGACCACAGCGTAAAAAACAAGTAATTACTCATTGGGATCAAGCCAAGCGCAGCCATTCGGTTACAAAGAAAAGCTATTGAGCTTCGACACAAACTTCGTAGTTAACTGAAAATTCCTCCTGGTCGGGGGTTCGATCCCAGGACCGCGCTTCACCGCAGCAGTCGCTCTACTAACAGGGCTAACCGGGACGGATAGCATATGGTGAGGCGAGAGCGAATAGATCAGTAAGTACTCGTAGAAGCAGGAACAGTGTTGGTCGACAGAGGACTGTCCCCCGAGGTGGAGTATATTTAACTGCGCTTGGGTGGATGCCAATTAATAATTACTCGCTCATTAAAAATCTACTGCACCTTGGGGGATTCCCATAAACATCTGACCAACACTGTTCTCTCTTCGAGCTAATAATCAATTCGCTCTCGCCATACCATATGCTAGCCGTCCTGGTTGGCTCACTTCGTAGACCGGCTGCTCCGGTGAAGCGGTTTTCGTGGGTTCGAACCCCGGTCAGGGTGAATTCTTCTTAAACTGCTAAGTATCCGTCCAAGCTGTGTAGCTTTTCTTTGTAGGCGCATGGCTGCGCTTGGGTGGATGCCAAACAGTAAATACTACTTTGCAACAAATCTACTCCACCTTCTGGGATTCCCCTGAACATTTGATCAAAACTAAACTGTGCCTCTTATCTTTCCTTCGCTCATATGGACGCTACCATTTTAGCCAACAACGTCTAGACTAGTGTGACTGCCTATCGAAATCGTGAGAATAGCCAAAGCAGCAAGAGCGGCAGAGAGAGTGATAACTTTTGTTGACTTCGAGGGTATACGCGGTTGGTCAGAAACCATCTCCTCGTTATAGTAGCTGTGAACCCACTAGCGAAAAGTGGCACTCACAAAGTGAACAAGAGAGGAGAAAGCCCCAGGGTTCTTGCCAACGTTTCGACCAGGGGACTTCTAAAGTGGAGTACGAGGATGCTAAATATTTGTGCACTACTTTTTTCACGCATTACCATAGACTTATCCAGCGATCACCACACTCTAGCGTTAACGAGGCAGTGTTTTCTTGTGCCTTTGACTGAAGTAAAATGAAAAATAACCATTCCGCTTCTGTGAGAGAAATCTGCAAGTAAAATTAAGTAAGAAATTAACAAACATACCGTATTTACTCGCGTAATGAACGCCGTTTCGTTTTCAATAAGCTCCGCGAGATTTGAAGATGCGTTTATTACACTGGGTAAAAACATTCAGGAAAAAAAAACATAAGTGCTAAAAATAGGCCAAAATGCAGGCTGATAGATGGCGTACTTAAACAGGTACGGCTTACTTTGTCAATAAAACAAAACTCACTCTTCAGCATTATTTCCGTATTCGACAACTTAGTCAGTAACTTTTATCTTAAAACTACATCTATCATTCGCGCAGCAGCCCATAATTCTGCCCAAATAGAGCCCAAGTAGAGTTCCCTATAGCAAAACTCTAAACATTCAAAGCGAAGCCCCACCACAGCAAGTGCACAATCCTTAGTAAAACAAATCGAACAGCAGAACCGTTTGCCATCCGACGTGATTTGGTATTGTTTCTCGCACTCCTCGCTAAACACTCCTATTGGCGCTTCGTCCCGTAGGGTGAGGAATAGTAGGCTTGAGAATCAGCAGAGGTGGCCTTGCATTATCGGTACTGTTTTAAATGTTCAAAAAAAGTTGCCGGTTAGCATTCGCTATCGTTATCAGTTGACTACGCATCGAAAGGAAAGGATGCGGTCAATATGTGATGGAACAAAAATACACTGTTTGGTAACCACAGCGGGGGGGGGGGGGGGTTAATGCGAGTTCATGTATTGTGCGAGAAAACACGGTATATTAAAGAGCTGGAAGAAAACTGCTCACTTAGATCTGCAGTGGAGTTCCGCCTGAATCTTAGCAGAGAAAGTAGTTTTGGATCGCTATCGTTAACAGCTCACTACGCATCGAAAGGCTATGCTGCGAAAGGCTCGAAAGGAATCACTATGCTGCGAAAGGCTGCAGCTAATCACTTTTCAGTTCACACGACTACAACATGAAGCTGGGGCTTCACGTTGGAGCGTTTTAATTGCGTGATAGAGCGTCGCACGGACTTAGAAGCCAAGCAAGCCAACTTTGCTCCTAAAAGCCCAATAACTGAGAAATACATCACCCGTCAAGTTATCCTTTAGGATAAATCACGCAAGACAGCAATCTCTAATCGTAGATGTATTTTCGCTGGCAACCTGCGAATTCCGAGATGTGCTGTATGAGAGGGCGAGAGTCAGTAACCCTAAACCGATATCAGCTGCGAATTTGGCCAAGAATAACCTTCCGAGATAGACAAACTAAAGAACTGCGTATACGCTCTCTAATAGTAACGTGCAGGTAGGCTTATAATTTCACGCCTGTTAGTTTTCTCGTAACTTTTACGCGAATAATGACATAGTCGCGCTAGTGGCTGTTATTAATAATTTTGCACCACCCAGTTGCGCTCCACCCAGTTGCGCTCCAAGAACGCATCCACTTTTTTTAAAGTGCAATATGCTGAGGGCAGACAAGGTATACTACTTTAAGTTGCTACAATGGATACATAAAAATCGCTTGTATGTCACATCCACAGACAGAATAAACTTGTACGCTATCAGAGACCCGAAAATAGAGATGCCGAGGATAAGGACAAATTATGGTCGTCAAGCACTTTCTTTTCAAGTTATCAGAATTCTCAATAGAAGAGATATAAATATTAATTACAGTAAACCCTTCTCCACTTTCAAAAACGAATGTAAGGGAGCTCTTCTCTGCAGCGATGTCACCTATAGCAATCGCTAAAATTTCTTATGCGAGCAAGTTGTGGTCTATTTTTTTCTTTTTTTTACTGATTCTGTGTTCGCCTCTCTGTACTCTTTTTTTGTGTTCATATGTACATAATGTCTTGTTTTTCAGTAGGCTAGAACAAGCCTTAAGTAGAACTTTGTTATTTGATGTAGTGTTTCATGTATGTCTTGGTCCTTGTTTCTTATTTATATACTCATCGTACATTTATTATGCAAATTTTTTGTCACGCGCTTCTGTCTTTTTTTTTTGTTTGTATTTTCTTCCGTATGTATTTTCCTCTGTATAACGCTTACATCTGGCCTACTTTTTTTTACCGGCCCGCCGGACTGTTATAATTTGTAATTTGTATGTTTGTTTGTCATGTAGTAGGGGGCTGAGGCCCTGACAGGCAACATTGTGCCTTTAGCCTCAGCCCCTTCTTAGGCAAACGTCTAAGCAACAAATAAAAAGAAAAAAAACAGCTCAGCAGGCAAAAAAGCAAACGGATTTATTGTCGCCAATTGTAGATAGTTTGTAGCCAGCTAATTCATTTTTCGGCAAGCACAAGGTAATATAAGGTTTCCGCTCTTAATGTTTTACGCCACCTACCTCAGTGACTTTCTGATTGGTTTGACCGGCGTCACTGACACTGCCTTCCACCAGGTTTAGACGAACGTAAAAAGGGAAACGTGCATTTCATGTGAAGTGGATGGGGCTTCCTAGGTCTTTCCCCGGGCACCAGGCTTAAACGTTCCCCTTTAGGATAACAAGTTTCGCTTTCAAAATCTCAATGCGCCATTATGCACGTTTTTGAAAACGAAATGCAAATACTGCAGCCAAGTAATCAGCTCCAAGCACAGGGCTTTTGCGTGGAACCATTGCGCAGATTTAGGCGACTTATTTTTTATTCATGACGCTATTGCTTAAGCTAGATCCATAACACAGTTTAATATGGCTCCCACAAACGCACTATAGCTGAGTAAGCAGCTGAACAAACGGCAGTAAAAAACTGGAAACTTAATAACAGCCAAACCGACATATCTTACAGGCGCTGGGAAAGTGCAATAAGGGAGCTTTTCCGCGAATGAGGAAAACCAGCACGCCGCGAAAAAAAAAAAATAAACCGTAAGTCGGCGCCACAAAATCTTGTTTCGCGTATCTAGGGTTGTTTGGAGCACATTTGTTTTCGAAGATAAACAACCCTCTCTGGTGGTGGTACCCAATTTTAGCTCCAGCGTAAGCAGTCATAACAGGGCTTGAATATGAATACGCCGTCCCTGCTCATTAACTGGATAGAAGAAGTCATTTTGTGTGCTGAACTAGCAATCACCTAATTAAAATTAGTTCATTGATCAGCACGATCAGACAATTTACGCTTTGTGAATCGTGGCGTGAGTGCCTCGTCTACACGACATCCGTTCAGCGAAACGCACGTGCCTTAGAATGGGGCGAATCGCTTCACTTGTAGTTGATGTCGCTCACCAGCCGTCATGTCTGTATTTTCTTTGCTTCCATATTACCCTAATAGGGCTTGATCGCATGCGAAAAGCAGTTAAAACAAGTCGTTAAGCATAATTCAAGCCTGCCTCCTGCATTCTACGAGTTATCCAACTGCTGTTGACGGGAAAAGTGGAGCTGTTATGGCGGCCGCAATCGCTGGAAATGGCAGCCACTCGGAACTCTTTCTACTGGAAAAAGGCGTTTCTCCACTCCCTTCCGTTAGCCTGTATCGAGGGTTAGGACAAATAACAGAGTGCAACCTTTATTTATTGACGCACGCTCAAACACTCTCCTTAAGCGTGCTCTCTGTGATCTCTTATTGCTTACGATAGTGATAGAGAAGAAAGTCGTCTGTGATTTGCGTACTCATTACAAAGGACAACTAAAACGCCGACAAGGACAGGCGCGAGCCCGTGCATCCAGGCCTGTAGAAGAGACGGGAAATGCGACACAACGTCGGGGCAAGGAGGATAGCAAAGACCTCCGTGTGCTCCCTTTCCCATTTTGTCTTCCCACGCAAGTTCCGCGTTTCGTCGACTTCTTCGGACGTACCTGCCACCGTCACAGTTTCGTACAGTACAGACGAATGTTGCATTTTCATTGCCGTTATGAATGCCCCTGACAGTGACTCCAGAAAATAGGCGCCGATGGACGATTCATAAAACCATAATGCGTTCCGCGCCACCACAGCCGCCACCAGCGATGTTCGGCTGCCACGCAGATAGCAAGCCGGGTGACACAACAAAAGGAGCCGACACCGCACACCACGAAAGGAGATCGCAGCAGTGATGATGGCGTGAAGGCTCCGCTCTTCGGTGGCCTCCGCCGGTTTTTTTTTTTTTTTTTTTTTTTTTTGCAGCAGGACCTTCCTGTCTCCTCCGCGACGAGCTCGACGCTCTACGCATCATACGCCGACGCTGCCGCTAAAGAATATAAAAAGAGGGTGTCACTCTCCATTCTGTTCCGCTGTGCCACACAAAAAGGCACCTTCGGCTCGACGCGGCGCTAATTACTGCTCGCGTGCCACAGAACGCGCCTGATAAACGTCGAGAGCGAGCCGCGATCTGCGCACGTGACGAGCAGCAGCGCCAATTTAGTTGGCGCGCTTATAGGATACCGGAGTGGCTTGCAGCGGAGGAAATAAAAATCGCGTAGAGATTGCTTACTTTGTGACTCTTGTCAGCACACCACGGGTACACTACGTACAATTTCATCCTGTTGTCAGTAAAATGGGAGGGCTGCGTTCATGAAGCATATTCGTTGGAATAGTATGCTAGAACGCAAGGATATTCGCTTACTTGCAACGGAAAAGCGAGGTGCAATTGAATGACGCTATAACAGAAGCCACCATTCGTCCCGATCGCTAATTTTCACCTGCAATTCTCTTTGTGTTGGTCCGACATTTCACACACACTACGGGGGGAATCAATAGTAAGAGCCGAAAGCAGAAGCCACTATTCGTTCCGATCAATAAGTTTAACCCGCAGTTGCCTTTGTGTCGGTCTAGCATTTCACACTACTCGGGGAATCAATAGTAAGAGCCGAAAGCAGGCTGTCCAGTTTAATGCGGCGTGTGGAGAGAGAAAAGGCGGGCTGCTATATACACCCTTGTACAAAGCAATGACATGTAACCAAGTAATTTTGCTTATAATAACCTCCACATTTCATAACAATTTGCTTTGCAGAAAGTCTAAAAATTGCTTTGAAAATGTACAGGCAGTGTGGCGCCCTAATCAAGTTTAATTCGACCTTTGTTGTGCGCACACACTATTATAACCGAAAAATTTTCGAGGGACGCTTGAATGCCTACGCAGCTATCTTGGTTCTTCGGATCTTGAGAGGACGACGACAGCACCCTCCTCACATATTGCAAAGCCACAAAGAGAGAGAGAGGGAGAGAAGTTGTTGCCAGGAAGAAAGAAAAGGAAAGTGCACAGGCCTGCCCACTGGCTCAAGCCGAGCCACAATCGCTACCATGTGCAGATGGTAGGAGAGTTTAAAGATGGGATATAATGACAGGATAGTACAGACGCGCTAAAGACAAGGCCGATCCCGGAGGCAGTGCAATACCGGGCCAACCAGTGGCGGGAGTGAAGAATCCTTCAAACTCTCCGCCACATTTCCAAAAATAAGTCCAACTTGGACCCGTAACAGATACTCTACGGGGTCCGGACATTTATAAACCACAAAGGCAAGTTGTCGGCGTGGTCGTCATAGCAAGACGATCTAACTGCGCGAAGCACATATTACGTGGCCTGAGTGCACCTCTGGAAAAAAGCGTACGTGGGATAGGCGGCCTAATGGTCCAATCCTCCTTCACATCTCCTCCCTATTCCTTTTTGTTGCACCTCTGCACAGACCAAGTCTTCTAGCTGCATCTCTGTACTAGCCTTTCTTTTTTTCTCTCGTCCGATAGGCGGAGTCGTTTGGTGTGTTGATCCCCACGGTCATGAGACGTGAGTTGGGTCATTCGATGCACATCGTACATTGTGCGAAGTTTGTAGTTGTAGTTGTAGTTTCCCTTTCATTTCCTTCTTCACGCTACGTTTCAGGCCTCCACGCCGAAGGCAGTTACTGCACCTTCTGTTCGCTCATCTCTTCCTTAACAGGGCAGATTTATATACCTTCAGTTAAATCAGGTTTGGTAGGCTAGGTTAGGTGATCATAAAGGAAGAAGCGCGGTAACTGAGTTACACTAGGCGGGCGTACTAACGACACCTTTTAACGAGGGGAGAGAGTTCTAAACAGGAGGACAGAGATATAAGTGTGGGATCTGCCCGTTGCGTGGCATTCGGAAGGCGTGCTGGCTACTATTCACTTGTGCTTGAACATCTGTACTTTCAAGCTCAGCCAAACGTGTCCTGCTAGCCCTACCAACGCTACAGCGCGCTGCATTGGGCGAACCAGAAGTAGTTCATCTTGAGGACCAGCGCAAACCAGACAAAGGAACAACGTCGTCTTCTCTTTCATTGGTCCTTTATCGGTTTTGCGCTGACCCTCAAGTTCAAAGCTGCATCCCAATTTTAATGAAATGGAGCATTGCAAACCTTACGCTTTCAGGCACTTTCGGCGTAAAAGCGCGTCCGATTATGTTGACTATAAATTTTAGATACACAAAGCATCAAAGTTAGTCCACAAAACCACCTACGTTATCTTCGGTGTCTCTCTATTTCTAACCCACCTGAATTAGGACGCTCGCGAAGGACAGTCGGAGTCCCCTGTATGTTTTTTAAGGCGTGGATCTTTACAACGACCCCTCTATGTGTCGCTCGGCAAGCCCGAATGCTGCCATGTTCCAGGTTATAAATCCGGATTCATAATGCGGCAGGCAGTTCATTCCACAGCGGGACGGTCACTTTGTTACCTTACGCGGTAACGGTACACCGTGCGACATCCCGCGTTTGTGTAAGATACGATCCTTAATTGCCGTAGTGACACTCCAATCCCCGACCCGAGATTCATCGCTCTCCCTTTTGCGTCCGCACGCAAACGGCCGGACTTGAGTGCTGAATGCCGCCACTTCTTTCTACGGTGCCGCACAACAGACAAGCGGAAAAAACGAGTAAATACGGCAGATCACAGTGTTCGCCGGTAATGAAAGACCTCTGCTCATTTTCCCGGCGTACTAGACTATATCCCACGGAAAGGACGAACGATTAGTGAACGAAGAAAGAAGGCGCCACCAGACGACAGATGATGCATTTATCTGACGCCGTTCCTCTCCTGCAACTCCACATACTCACTCACTACGAATCTCGCGTGAGTAGTTAGTGGTCCCCGCGGCAGACCGCGGAAGCACGCGATAAACGGCGAGTCATCTACTACTCCATCTTGTTTTTCCGATCTAAACCACATATGGCGATGAGCCACAGCGGTGCACTCTTCTTCTTTCGTTCACTTGCTCCCTCTTTGTCTCCTCGTAGATTTTCTTTCCTCATCTTCTTTAGCAGGATGTGCACGTTTACGCGATCTCGCTTCTGGGTCAGAAATCTTTGCGTTGATTGGCCTCACGTCTGCTGCGTGGAAAGACACGAACATGTCATTAAGATAGCCTATATTGCTGTTCCTTCTTACTCTTGCTCATGGCAGCGTTCGACTTCTGCACAGAGTGCCTCTGCTATATTCCAGTTGCTTATATCCGCAGTAACTCAAGTCAAAAACAGCGTAATTATAAATATAATTCTGTACTTCTATTCAAATTCGTTTCGAAGTGTTTTCGATGCAGGTTGCTTGTTTCTGGACAGATATTGTCATGGAAGTATACTACGGCAGCAGCTAATTGAGTAGACGCCAGTTTGCATAAATCAATAATGACGGTTTGACCTTCTCTTTTAAATGGGCGTAGCATGGTATGTAAAACAAAACGGAAAGACACTGCCCACTTCATAATCCAATTCCCTTGCGCTAGCACTGCGACTCCTGCACAGTGTATTGTGCCATCACATTCTTCACCTAAGTCGATTCTAATGACAGCATTGTCCTATTACGCGATTCCAATTTAATACGAGGCAGCACGTATCAAGTGCGTCGTCATTGAAATGCCATCTCAAAATGACTCTATGAACTGTCCACTGGGCTCCCCAGCCAGGAATCAAGCGGACTAGGAGGCAGTAACTAGAAAGAATACGCTTTTACCAGAGCTTTCACGATGGTCAAGCGAGCAGTTGCTGTCCTCACGAAGCGTGTCTCTAAAATACGTGCTCGTACAACCAAGCTCGTACAACTGCATCTCGACTAAAATCGCTGCCATCGCAGTCACCGCTCATTCGTCACCTCAGAAAAAAAGTTGCAGTCAGTCAGCAAAACTTTATTTCCCACCGATATAGGAGACACGCCTACCTTCCCAGCTCAGGTACGCAGACCCGGGAGGGAGTAGGGGGCTCCGCGACTAGAGGCCTGTGTGGTGAACCTCTTGGTTCTTCGAGGCCTCGGTCGCCAGGCGGATGGCTTCGAGTTGGTCTTCGAGTTTTGAGCTTCTAAGGAGAGACTCCCAAGCTTCCTCATTAGGAATGTTTACGGCAGCCCCAGGTGAGTAGGGGCACTGCCAGATTATGTGGTTTAGTGTCCCTCTCTGGTCGCATTGTTTACATCTGTCGTGTTCTCTTGCGTCTATGTTAAGGAGGTATAGCCAGTGTGGGTTCGGATAGTTGCCCGCCTGGAGTCTTTTCAGACACCTGGCTTGTTCGTTGTCCAGTTGTGTGTGCGGTGTGGCGTAGGATCTTCTATACAGTTTATAGTAGTCGCAAACGTCTCTGAAGGTGGTCAGCCGCTCCTCGTGTACTGGGTCGTCGAGCCGCTCTGCGCTCGCCCGGTAGTAGACGTCTCGAGCGAGCGCGTGTGCGGCTTCATTCCCCGGTGCCGATTCGTGGCCAGGAGTCCAAATAATTCTGACCTTACGGGAAATCTCCCTGGATTCAAGTATTTTCTTCGTTTCTGCCGCCACCCTTCCTTTGGCGAGGTTCCAGATGGCCGTCTTGCTGTCACTAATTATGGTGTTGGCTTGCGTCCCGACACACGCGAGTGCTATAGCCACTTCCTCTGCGATGTCAGCATTTCTTGTTTTGATAGATGCTGTAATTAACGGGATGCCTGCCCCATCTACCACCGCGGCGACCGCGGCCCCTGATTTTCCGGTAACTGCGTCCGTGTATGCCACTGTTTCCGGTGGTCTCGAGTCCATTTCTCTAGCTATGGCCTTGGCTCTGCTTTCCCTTCTTTCCTTGTGGTGACTTGGGCTCATGTTTTTTGGCATCGGCGGGATGTAGAGGTTGTCTCTGTACCCGTTGTCGAGACTAACTTTCGGGGTGGTGCCCCTGTCGTGTTGAAGCCCCACCCATCTCAGTATTTGTCGCCCGGTGTCAGACAGACTGAGCCGCTCTATCTGTGTGGTTCGTGTGGCTTCCGCCAACTCGTCTACTGCGTTGTGCATTCCAATGGCCAGTAATCTTGTAGTAGAGGTTGATTGAGGGAGACTGAGTGCGTTCTTGATACTCCTTCTTATTACGGATGCTTCGATCTTTTCTTTTTCCTTCGCATTTAGGTGCAGGTAGGAGATGACATAGCAGATTCTGCTGGTGATGAAAGCCTGCATTATTCTGGCTAAGTTCCCTTCCTTCAGACCTCTGTTTTTGAGAGAGATTCTTCTGATGAGCCCTGTTACTTGCACTACGGATCCTTGCAGTTTGTTTATCATGGTCGTGTTCCTCCCGTCGGCCTGGATGATGAGTCCGAGGACCCTGATCTGGCTTCACCGCCAGTAAACCGAGGATCTAAATTGCGAGCCAGTATAGACAGGATAAATTCCCGCACCAGTGTGCAGTTGCGAAATGCCCATAATCCCAGCTGAATTGTGTGCTGCGGCTGGAAGCCATCCTACATGGGACGCATAACTGGCCACAGGTGACGCTGACCGCTGCGCCGACGGTGGAAGTGCCTAGCGGGCGCATGGTTATTTTTGGTGCAAAAGCACTCATTGGATCGTCACACCGCAGCGCAAAAAAAAACTTGCTTGTGCACCTTGCATCTTGCTTGTGCATCGCTCATTGCCACAGAAACTGTGACGCCAAGAGGCAAGAATTTCGCCCGAGCAATCCCTGAAATTTGACCTTGGCCAATTAGGACCAAAATCGATGTTCAACTATTATTCAGCGTGCCCAGCACGATCGAGAGCTCCGAATTCTTCCCGGGTCATTTCGAAAATTTGGTCAGGGCCACCCCTGAAAAAGTACTTCACAGTTTTGAGATTTGCACCATCTCGTTGCTATGGTGTCGCTTGTAGCGTCACCATATGCGTAATCACGCTTTTGCGTGTTTAAGCGGAGTTAAACACCGGCTAATTTTATTGTATTTGATGCAGAAAGCGGGGCTACTTGGGGTTTAGATAGAGAGGAAACACTCTCCCTTCGTCCCTGTTGTTAAGCGCTAGTATGTCGTCTCTATTTTTTCACTGTATTTTCTTTCTTTTTTTTCTGGTAATAACGCAGAAAGAAAAAGCTTGCATCCTTGGTGGACAGAGGGGCTATAGATTAAAGAATTCTCACAGACCACGGGGCGGCGTTCAGTGTTGGAGCATAAAAAGAGCATTTTATGGCGCAACACACAAGTACCTGTATATCGTGATTTTTTGTGGGCGCCAACTTTAAGGAGACGAAGACAGAAAACACAATGCACGCGCAGAATACACAGACGCGTTTTCGGTGCATTCTGTCTTCGTCTTCGTAAAGTTTGCACCCGCAAAATATCATGACCAGCTTCGAACTCCCCCAGCTTTCTATTCTGTTGTACCGGGATCTCGCTCCGCTCTTCGTTGACTGTACTCTCTTCAGTCGTCCTCGATGCAGTTTCCCGCCCTCTGCTCCCGTTCCTTCCTGTCGAGGGACTTCCGCAATAAACTGACAACCAATGCAGCCAGAATCGAAGCATCTATGAACGAGCGCGCCAACGCGAATTTGTTGCCGGAAATTCCCGCCCCTAATTTCCTGGGAGCAGCACAGTGCAAACTGGCCTCCTCCTACAGTTCTTAGCTCCCATTCCAGAAGTTGATGACTTGCGAGCTTTGGGTATATATGTGGATTGAGAGAGGAGGTACGGAGGGAGACGGCATTGCTGTGCGATCACATATGCTCTGCGAAAATAGGGTGTCCGATGTGGCCACGTTGAAATGAAAAAGCAGATTATACAAGGAATTGCAGTGGGCCAAATGAACGCTTATTGGCAGCTAGGAGATAAACCACTGGAAAGGACCAGGCTCCGCAAACATTTAGGTAAGATTAATATAAATCTATCGAAAAATGGCAATCGTGAGGATTTCATTTGGGTCTAGTTGGTTGTAGCAGTGAAACATATTGACTAGCGCAAACACAGACAGGGACAAAAGTAAGAGTAAGAGACAGGACACACGCTATACTTGCAACTAGATCTTTTACTTGAAACACAGTACTTATACACTTTCCTTCTGCGCAACCAGTGCCACCTATCAGTTGCCGTCGCGTCAAATGGCGATGAAGAAAATGAAGCTTGAATGAATGAAGCTTGGAGCTGTCTCCTACTCTTACATTGGTCCCAGTCTGTGTTTGCGCTAGTCAATATGTTTCAAACGGCAATCGTCAGCAGAAAGAGCAACGAAATATCTTAAGTTCCACGGGCAACGTTTTTTTTTTAGACTAATCGTCCAAGAAGACGTCATAAAGTGACGGCGAGTGTTTTTGAATGGACACTGCTTTATTTCTGTTCTGGAGATGCCGATCTAACAGCGCGGATTGGTCGCAGTTGAAAATCAGCGCATGCACCGCAGTTGTGTCCTGCCACTACTCAACTATAGAGTTGAATACTGGAGGCTCACAAAAACGAATGATACAAAAATTTAGGACAGCGGAGCGAGCTCTGGAAGAAAATTAAAACACAAATCAGCTTGTATCAGAGGACAAACCCGAGTTCATAATATCTTAGCAAAATTCTAGACGAAGACACTGAATAGATCTGATGTGTAATCCGAAGAAGGGATTCTATAGAGATCTGCAACGATATAACAGTGAAATAAACATAACATAACATAAATATAACAGAATAAACGCGCGGATAGAGAGGCCTTCAATATTGCTAGACATGGCTCATTCGAGATCAATGTTGGCGCTCGTCTGAATGCAGTGTACTTAGCCTCGATGACAATTATAGCAAGAACTCCGCTACTATTGAGGTCACAATCATAGCACTGACGAAAAGTGTGTTTGGACTGCTTCGAAATATACAAACGGAGGCGTCTTGAGCGTGCCCCATGATTGCGGTTTCTCTAGCGCTGAACTCCTGATCCTGTGCTTGGGCTCTGCAACCGAAACGCCTCCGTATCACAATTACCTACAAAAAAAAAACAGTCAATTTTAATTATATAAATCAGTTCTAGCGAATGACTGTGACAATTGGGCGTGAGGTTTTAAACTCTGTACTTTTTTCGCTTTATTTTTTTATTTTTTTGGATTGGACAACATCACATGAATGTTGTCAAGGTGATGTACTTTGTCTCAAAGTATGTGTTTTTAATTATGATGTTCCTTGGACCGCAACGAGACATCTCGTGCACATCAAAGTGATCACTAGCATGTTTTACCCATTTATTGTGGCCTATTTTAAATATTTTTGGCGCAATATCAAGTGCAACCTTTTTTCCACCGGGAGTATTTCATCAACCGCTAAGGCGCCCGTGTGCTGTGCGATGTCAGTGCACGTTAAAGATCCCCAGGTGGTCGAAATTATTCCGGAGCCCTCCACTACGGCACCTATTCTTCCTTTCTTCTTTCACTCCCTCCTTTATCCCTTCCCTTACGGCGCGGTTCAGGTGTCCAAAGATATATGAGACAGATACTGCGCTATTTCCTTTCCCCCAAAACCAATTATTATTATTATTATTTCATCAAAGTATAGTCAGCCTTCCGAAATTTATAATTTAAAAAGGTAGCCACTATTCTTACTTTATGTGACATGCAAGTTTCAATCCAGCCAAGTAAAGCGACTGTAAGATTGCTAAATGTTCAAATATGCTTTCCAGCGTATCTGAGGCAAACGAGGTCTTCTTGGGGGGAAACAAATGTGGTTAAGAATTACACGAATTCCAATAAGGTTGTGCGATTAGAGAAAATCTCACTTTGTATGTAGCTCCCGACATTCCGACGACCCCACTTAAACCAACTAAGTGCGGCACGAACTTTCGAATACTCGTTTACCAGACATTTCCAATAATATACGTTGAAACTAGAAACATTATAGTTACAGTGCACCCTTTCAGCTCCTCCATTTCTTATTTTTTTGGTAAAAAATGTTCGCCTACTACTTTCTCAAAAGCCACCTCTCCCTGGATACCATGCATTGCAAGCGACAAGAAAATAGCAAATTGATGACAGAAGACATCCACAAATAGTCAGGGTATGTCAAGCACCCAAGTCGCTGTAGTACCGCTGCAGTTGCTACACTCATCCCCCCCCCCCCTGAGGCTCGTTTCGTGCGTCAACGCCAGCTGTTCACACATCGGGGTCATGGACCTCTGACAAAAAAAAAAGTAAAATTAATGCTTTGTTTCTCAGAGTTTCTCGCTTTAACTGGAATCCCACCGGGATCGCGACAAGAGAGTTAGCACTCGTGTGCAAGCCCGTGTAGCCAAGTGAGGCGTTAAATAACAAGTTTAAAAACAAGGCGACGGAGAAATCAAAGAGAAAATTGTCGAGGACTTCGAGGAACATTCCGTCGAATTCGACGTGACAGCGTCTCGTACAATTTTGCGCACTCTTTATCATTTCCTTAAGAAAATGGAGCGCAAAGCTGCAGAGCAGTATTAAGCTCAAACAAGATTTATTTCTCTCGCACGTCAAAAATTTTCCAGCAAAAAAAAAAAAGTTTCACTTTCCTGCGGTCAAATGTAACGATAGAAACCATTCCGTGAAGTTAGTAAAAAAGAAAGTGGAGAAATGTTGACGAGAACTGTATTTCAGTCTTGAACTTCGGCTTGATCGAGGCAAACTGAAAAACAGAACGCAAGAAGAGAGAAAGAAGGGAGAGTAATGGAGGACACGGGGATCATTTGAACTCAAAGCATTAAGCTCTCACGCGTCATTTTTTCATAAAATCACAGGGCACATCGCCGTAGATCTGATCTGTGTGGTCCTATTAACGAATTAATCAATCAACCAATCATTCAGTCAGTCAGTCAGCCAGTCAGTCAGTCTACCGGTCAAATATTCAATCAATTATTCAATCATGTAGTCAATTAGTCAACCGATCGCTTAGAAAATTAGTCAATAAATAAGTCAATCAGGCAATCAATCGATTAGTTAAAATAAGTAAAAATATCCTCTTTTTTCAAAACTCACAGACTAAAGTTGATGTTTTATCAGCTCAACAACCTCAAAAGCTAGGTTCCTGAAAAACTAACAACACGCACAAAAAGATGGAATGCATTGTACGTTTTCTAGCTTGTCTGTGCAATGGGCTGGTTTTATTATGCGTTCATTAAATTTCATGCCTAAAATCCTGACTGCTGTCTCATTCTTGAAATCTAAAGTCTGACGAAAACTCGTCTGGTCGGGAAGAAGATTCATGTATGAAGTAAAAGGAACGCCGACCAAAAGGTTGTTGTTTAAAACGAAGACGTTTCGGCTTCCATACGGAAGCCTTGATCTCTCTCAAGAGTGATCAAGAGTGATCAAGAGTGATTAAGGCTTCCGTATGGAAGCCGAAACGTCTTCGTTTTAAACAACAACCTTTTGGTCGGCGTTCCTCCTGTCTCATTCCTGTCAGGTCAGAACATTGAGAAGCCGCTTCAACGAAAACTTGTAATTTCTAGAATCACTATTAGAGCCCTGGTGTCGTGAAGTAGTTGAACAAAAATAAACATCTCAAAAAGAACCACTTCCGGGGGCGCAAGCTACGCATGCGAATTTAGCACTCCTTTCTTTTCCACGTCGTGTTTTCAATGCTCTACCTGCATCTTTGCTCCACCCCGGACAGCAGAAATTTTATTGCGGAATAATCTTGCGATTTCTTCAGCGACAGTGCCATTTTAAAATTTTTATTCTTAATTCTTTTCTTTCTCACATATCACGGTGTGTTTTGTCACATTATTCCCAGCTTTTCTCGCGACATATAAAGTCCGCTAATGTTATACACCCCCTCCCCCTTTTATTTTTTTCTGTGCAAGGTAGGCAAAGTGCTGTCGCAAGCAATGCATAGTTGTATTTTCCTTGCACGTCGGGACTCCATGCGACGCGCAGGTTCTGTGGACAGTGGTGTTTTGTGCGTGTATTTATAGCCATCCGCGTGCCGTACCCGCCGACTGCATTCGATCGCTACCCTGGGAGAGTGTTTCAAGGCCATTTGAGGCTGACTTGCACAATTAAAAGCAAACTGTGCGCCGTACTCAAGGACAGGAAATTTATTCGCGGTGCTCCAGTGCGACCGTATACCTCGCAACACATCTACCGGGCTGCTCGACAGTGAGTGCATGAAAAGAAAAAGTGCTTTCCAATCCTAACTACTGAACTTATTCGCTTGGAATATTTTGTGTGGTACCGTACCGCGCGCCCTAGGCGTCACGTGTTGCGGTACCTTTCTGAAGGCAGTCAACAAAAGCTTCCTTAACTTGTACGCCGGTTTTGTGTGCGCACAACAATCCTCAATAGATTTATTAAGAACCTGAGAAAAGGTGCGCCTCCCTCATTGCCTTTTCCTTCTCTCTCTCTTGATTTTTATTTGTTTATTTCTTCTTTCTTCGCAAGTTCTCTGTTACTTGTATGCAGGGCGCGTATTGTGTCACGTCCTGAGACACGTGCACCCACCTTTACCTGTTCTCGCACCGCTGACACTCTCGCCGAGGAGGGGCAATCTTAGTACCATTCCTGCCGTTCCACGCACAGGAGCTTCGTTCCCACCGCCCCGTACCGTGACAGGCAGCGCTTTCGCGGGAACCCTGGAATTTTTTCCCAGCTACTCTTCTTAAATTCCTTTCACCTGTTTACCTATTTTGCCCTTTCTTTCTTTTTCGTTCTTTTATTTTCTGTTTTGCAGTGCTGCTAATTTTAGAGAGAGACAGCGCTTGAATGTGTCTTCATTAAGTTTAGTCCATAATGCGGTGTTACCGTAAAGTTAAAACGTACTAACTCGCCCAAATTTTCCCTTTGCTCTCTGTGGCAAAGAGAACACCACCATCGTACTGAGCTGCTAGCCTTATTATGTCTTCGCCACGGCGATGACCCTTTTGCAGTGGTGCATACTTCAGAGAGAAGACATGATTTGAGAAGTTGAAGTTGGGTTGCTTCACAAATAGCATGCTCCACACACCAATCTTTTGCACTCTGATTAATATTCAACTTCCTCAATACATCAAGCAACACTGCTTCAAATGGTTTCTCCCCCGGTTTTTTGACCATTTCACGTTCGATATTCACATAACCACAACGGGAAGTTTTTCGTTGCTTCAATACAGAATGCTTGAGATGTCTTTTACAACAGATGCTGCTAGCACTGAACTGATTCCACTCACTCGTCAAGAAACTGCTGGGACAAGGACATTTAGCTGTCCCAATTTTTTGCTTTCCCTACCTATTTTCATTACTTCTCTTCCTCCTACGTTGTTTATATGCTTTCTTTTCGTCTGTTTCTGTCCCTAACTTTCCTAATTATTCATTTGAGCTCATTCTAGAGAAATAGTCCAATACAAAGAAAAACTGCACAGACTCAGCATGAAGGAGTAGTAGAAGCATGAAGTTACTCCCACCACAACCATCATTTGAAAGCAAGAGCTAAATGTCTGGTGGAATGGTACAGCGGAAAATTCCTCGCTGAAAGCCACGAAACCAAACGCAAAATGTTAGCAACTTGTTCTTTCATTTTTGTCTTCATTTACTGACAGCACAACCATAGCAGCAACCTATGGATTGCTATTCGGAGGAAAAAATAAGGAGCAATAAATCAATGAGGAGACGGCTGACAACTCCGATTCCTTTCGGCTTGCATTGTATTCCCACGAGCAATCACTTGTTTCTCCCTTCTTGCTATGTATCTCTACTTTTTCTAATATCACCGTTGATCTTACTTTAACAAAAAACAAAAACCATATTCCATCATGTGTCCTTTCTTCTTTCCTGTTTTCTTCTTCTTTTTTCGAGCTCAGTAAATGCATTCGCTCTCTGGATGTCCAACCTCTGAAGCAAGTTCTGCTTGCTGTTGGTCATTCTCAGAGACGTGCAATGAGCCGTCGTCTGGATTCAGACACAGAGTAAGCGCGTGATCTTGCACAGAGGCGTTACGCTTATTTGTAGTGACGAACACAAGAAAAACTGAAATAGTTGTCTGAAGATGCTGAAAATGAGTTAAGCAAAAACTGCTGTTGACGAATCCAGCGACTGTTATTGCAAAGGTGCTTATTCAGCTACACATTCGTGTCTCGTGAGTGGAATTTTTTACCGCGTGCAAATGTCTTGGCAGGCATTTGAAGCTGCATGATGTAATATTCATGGCTACACACGCAACCGCACCAAAACTCTGAAAAAGAGCAGTGTAAAGTTATCTGCAGTAGAATTCTAGCAGTAGTGTTTGTGGTGGTGAAGAGCATTTAATAATGTTCTAATTCTCTATTCGCTAAATACACCATTGAATTAAGTCACTTTTTAGCTGCGTGAGATGAGTTGAAGGATAACAAGTTGAGATGCATCCCTGGCATTTTGGATCAGCGCTCTCGGTTAAAAAATGTGCGTAAGGTAACGCTATCTCTGAAATTATGATTTATTTTTCTCAGCACTTCGACACCGCGTGGTTAAATCGTGCAAAATATTCGTACGTGTCAACATCGGTGCTATTATTTTCCCTAGTGCAAGATCACACTATATGTTCACAAAATGCACTACCCGGCTAAAAAGTATCCAGCACGCACGAGATGCGAACCACACGCGTAGGTGCTCTGTCTCTTAACGATCACCCATTTAGACTACCACGCGTTGCAACAGGCGAGTCCAACTTTTATTTCCACAAGCAAGGTCTTGAGTTTCCGGAAAACAAAATGTAATTGTTGTGGTTGGCGCTCAACCGCCCTAAAGAATTTTTTTCTGATTTAGTACCTGTTCTTTGTACGTAGATATTCTGCATTAGGAATGGGAAAAAACACCTTATTCCTCTGAAAAAACAATCTTGATGTGAAGAAGAATTTTAAGCCAATATTTTCCAACAACTTCTGCTAGGAAAGCAAGAATAACGGGCAAGATATGTGGGATAACTAAGATACTTTTCATGTGAAAGCATTACTGGTGATCTCTATGACTGCCACTACATTCTCTTTCACCTGTGAATTCTCATCGTCATCGCTTGGGCTGTTCGCTCGGGGCGCGTCTCTGGCAGCGGGCTGCAATAAACCTCGTCCGTGGAGTCTTGCCTTGCAGTAATCCTATTACGAGAAAGGCCGGCAGCGTGTGTTAGTGGGTAGGTGTATTCGCAGATATGGTACAAAAATCCCAGCGATGGCAAGAAAAATAGGACGACGTCATCAAGGCACCGTACACAAGTCAATCGCCTGTCTATATATACACCCCATTGGCCGACCTCAGAGTGGCACCAGCTTTCCTGACTACATTCCTAAAACCTGTGACGCAACCATTTGTCGCACAGCTTTGCGGGTCGTGTTATATTATATCTCGGTGCATATAGCTTATAATACATGAGCTGTTCATGTCGGAGGCTAGCTTGCGACAGGGATTCGAACCGATGACATTTGCACCTTCAATTGTATACTTCAACTGTATGTATTGTAGGCGCAGACCTCTTTCCTGAAGGCGCGGTTGAGGTGTCCATCGAGACTGTGCCATTTCCTTTCCTCAAAAACCTATTTTCGTGTCAAAACTGTGGCGCAGCCGTTTGTCGTACACCGTTGCGGGTGGTCATACGATTTTCCGTTGCATGTAGCATACGTATCTCAGTCAGATCAGAGGCTAGCTTGCTACGGGTGTTCTAACCGAGTGTCCGAGTGTTTCACTCGGACCTTTGCTGATTCAGCGTTCGGAGACGCACCTTCGTTTCATTTCTCATTTCACAACCTGCGTCGATGTCTGCAGACATCGACGCAGACATCGACGCATAATCGTGAGCATCATGACCCTCACGATGACACACTAATGCTTTCGCCTTCGCAGCACGTAACCAGACTTAATTGCCCTGCGAATATAATTTTTGTTGGTGTTGTGCATCCAGCTGGTCTCGTCTACGAGTTATGATTAAAACTGTGGATTAAAGAATAAAGAAAAGAAGCTAGAGTACGCACAAAGGTGTAGTGCCTTTCAGAAACGTCCAAAACCATGCTTTGTACAAAACCCTGGTCCCACGAAGGGCTACGGATGCCCCGTTAGTCGGTAAGCAACCGACTTTACGAGCAGTGGCTGCCCCAAAGAACCCCTGAGCACGATCTCAAGTCGTATTCTGGGGTGTGCTGCGCATAAGACATAAAATTACTCAGTCTGGCGAAATACCATCACACAGAATAAATAATACACGCGGTGCGACGAAACTACAAACGGCCGCGCGGGTGTAATGGCGGTAGACCTGACTAAGTGATGAAAGAAAATTCTGCTATGGGTGCAATCCCACTTCCTTCCGATCTTAGTGTGCACTGAGGCGGAGCCTCTTTTTATACAGGGCACGTTCTCCGCCATTGATGTGCGTGTGTGTCGGGGAAGAAACAACACGGCGGCATGGGGTGTGCGTTGTCCTCCGTAGTATTCCGAACAGCGCATGCAAAGCACTACTGCTGCAATTCCAAGTATCTGAAGACGGGATAGCGACCGAGTAGATAAACAGCCATGTATCCAGGCCGAGCACTACAGTACGATGCAATCCGTCATAGACGGGTTGCAGCGGTGTTTGATCATCACACACGCCGTCTCCGCCGTCGCTTATATGACCAGTACAGAAGATATTGCTAAAGGCCCAGGGTACTAACGCGCGACAAATAAAAAGCCCTCGCTAAGTTGCTCCATTTGTTAAGTGATCGAGACGTTCGTGCAATAAAACACCGCGGAAGAGCATTCCTTATAAATTCAGCGAGAGTAAAAGCGGCTGAATGTGGACTTGAAAAAAAAAGGCTTAAAAATCAGGCAAGAAACTTCCATTCCGCGATCCCGTCGGCTATAACCTAGCTAGAGCGCGCAGGCAAGACTGTAAATGCACTGGACCCTTACATACCTTCCTAGAGTCAATTAAATGCATGCATATATTCCTATATATATATATACTTTTGGTTTGCTCGAGTTTCTCTCCATCGAAATACCAGTTTAATTGAAGTCGAGGTGGTAGTCGATATGTACGCTGAAAGGTGCGTGGACATGAGTCATCATCATCGTCATCATCACCATCAGCAGCTTTACTAAGCCCACTGCAGGGCAAAGGCCTCTCCCATGTATCTCCAATTAACAATGTCATTTTCTAGCTGCGCCCACCGTATGCCCGGCAACTTTTTAATCTCATCCGCCCAGCTTACTTTCTGCCCCCCCCCCCCCCTCACCCTGCTGCGCTTGCCTTCTCTTTAAATCCACTCTGTTACCCTTAAGGAACAGCGGTTATCTTGCCTTCACATTGCATGCCCTCCCCAAGCCCATTTCTTCCTCTTGATTTCGACTTGGATGTCATTAACCCGTGTTTGTTCCCTCACCCACTCTGCCCGCTTCCGGTCTCCTAACGTTACACCTATCACTTTTCTTGCCATAGCTCGCTGACTTGTCCTTAACTTGAGCTGAACCCTTTACGTTAGCCTCAACATTTCTGCCCCGTAAATGAGAACCGGTAAGATAGAAATGCTGTAAAAGCGACGGCGCTTTGCAGACAACGTTCGGCCTACGCCGTAGCGTGTCACCGTCAGAAACGCAATTACGTGACTCTACGTCGGCACAAAGCGAACACTAAGTGCGCACACACTGCGCCGTTGTTTTCATTGGTGAATGCACCTCATATTCACTTACCACCTCTTTCCATCATGTTTATTGTCAAAAATTAAATGAGAACTCTTGTTTACATGCGGACGCCGAAGCCAATGACTCATGCTACTCCCGCTTTCTTCCGATGAGAGGTCACGCTTGTCATCACAGCTGAACAAAGAAGTAGTCGCACCACTTCTCGGTCACACTATCAAGAGTTGCAGACCACTAATATTCTCGTCTTGTATCTCCGCTATTTCGTCTTCCCGTTGCTCTCAGAGCGAGAAATTGTCTCTTTAAAAAGAGCATCTGTCGCATATCACTGCCAAATGGCGACGAAGCCTCGTCTTCCTACTGCACGAATCCACCCGTGTTAGTTTCAAAGGACGTCGCGCGGAGGATGTCTTTTCTGCTCGCCATTCTCGGAGACAAAGGAGTCGGGAAGAGAGGAGGAGGAGGTCAAGCTGGCGGCTCGACAATTTCGGCGCGCAATAAGCTAGACCACTTCAACAGGCAGGATCTGCCGCCTCAAAGAGGGCCGTCGCGACAGACTCTTTTCCAGCGGCGCCGTGACACTCACTTCTCTTGCGCTCCAACAGTCTTCACCGCCGCCGCCGCCGTCGACTGAGTTAATGAAAAGCTCCGGTAGCCCTGCGCTGGGCCGGAGGTCGTAGCCTGCGACGCGAAGTGCCATTTCCCATCCTTGGTCCCAGGGGGCCAACGCTGACTATTGCGCTCTCCGCCTGCTCTGCTCTTTCTTTGTTTCGTTTTAGTGCGCTAGCACTTATAGTGGCAATTCCCCACATTTAACCGTTGTGTATTGACCTGAAGCCTGTTTTGTAACAGCCTGGCCACCTTCTCTGGTGGCAGCTCATATAATAAAAAAAGTTATGATTAAAATCTTTACGCAATCATTTTTGTACGGTTTTCATTTTGCTTTGTTATAAGGATCATATGGTGAGGACCTTGCTAAGGCGAACTGAAATCTTGTTTCAGCAGCATAAAGCGGGAACAATTCGTCCGCTATTTTTTATGACAAAGGAAGAATTAACATCGCTTTCATTTGTGAAATTGATTTCAAGAGAATGGGAAGAAGAAAGATGAAAAGCTGGTACGCATTTTCTACCCCTGTAGCAGGAATATACAGTGTATCAGAGGTTTCATTAGGCCTGTCAGTACCCAACTATCCAAAGAATTACTTTCAAGAGTATATAGCACGCTGCACTACAACTGAAACATTTGAGTGAGCAACAGCTTGAGCAAACATCGCACCTGCTCAGTTCACTTGCTTCGCATCGCTAAGCACTGTAGCGTAACAGAATTATAGCCTTGCCCTTCACTTAATCTAAATGTCTCATCTTGCGATTAAACCTAATGGATCTGTTGCTCAAAAGCTTGTTCAAAGCGAAAGGTCTGCAGTGCAGGCAAGCCGTGTGTGTTTATAGGTTTACAGCCAGCTGTTAGTTGATTGTTAGATAAGAATTGATGTTACTACTAAGTGAAGCTATGTTCCTCACGTGACTGAAAACAAAAAGCGACAGCTTCCGCATGGCTACCTTGCGTTACTCCATGTAAGGCGGACTAAGCTCAGTTCCACCCGTGGTCGCGAAAATTTTCTCACTTACTCAAGTTACAGAGTATGCCTCTAAAGGGCTGGAGAAAATTAGAGGTTTATCTTCACAGTACGGCTATAAAAAATCTGCATATGCAAAAGCAATTTCGCGCGCTCAGAACTGATTGAGCGACGTGTTACGCGGCCATTGACGCGCGGGTTCTTGCGAATAAATCTAGGGCCTCATGCGTGTCAACTCATCCCAAGGCTATTCACAACACGCCATTTATCAATGTCGTTGAAGGCAGCGATGGATGAGTGGCAATACCGCCGACGGACTGTGGTTGAAAAATAAGCGTCTTGGGTTCGTTCACGGCCGATTACAAGGCATTTGTGGGTTGGCTGCGTGAAGCGAGGAAACTAGGCCATCCGTACAACCCTTCTACCCATGCCGACCAGCGTGAACATTGCGCTGGCGACACCACCGGGACACTGGCGCTGAGCCGGCAGTTCTATGGGGAACTTGCGCTGAAGTTTGCGGTGCCGATTGCAGCGCCATAACACACTGCCTAGCGAGAAGAGCAAGCAGTTTTGGGTAGTACTCTTAGTACTTTTCCGCGCCACCTTCAGGCGCTTATTGGCGTGAGCCTCCGCGCTCTGTCGAAGGCGCACGTGCCGTGCGTCAGCTATCTGGGCTACGCCGAGAGAAGCTAGGCAATGAATGCTGTCAGCGAAACGCGAGTGTCTAATCGCGCAGAATGTGTTCTCGCGTTTGCAGCGGCCCAAGCGGCTGACAAAAGCAGTTTTGAGTCACCCATTGGAACAATTGTAGTGCCACCTTGGCAGCGCAGGTTCCCCATAGGGTCGTGAAAATCTAGCGCCTTGCTGCAGTCCGGCAGCAGGTAAAGATCGAAGCAGCTCTGGTGGAATTAATCGGGGCCGGCGGCCGAGTGGTGCAAGATGTTCCACCCTCTCCCCACTGATTATAATTTATACTTCATTTCACAACTTGGTAACAGTGGAGTGAGAGCTGCAAATTTAAGAAGGAGAGTGCGATAAATTTTATTCAGAAAAACTGCACCGGTCCCAACTTTCTGCGATGGAGAGAGGTCCATGGGCACCGGGTTATATTATGTGTTGGCAGTGCCATGGCATTCGAAGCTTTTGATGCCTTTAACGGACGTGATCGATGGGGATCGTGAAACCCAGGCACCTCTTCTTCCGAAGTGCTCTTCCCGAGCTCTTCCATGCACCACCTGCCAGATACCTGCCATGGTTGGTAGGCGGCCGGTGAAAGGTGACGGCGTACACTTACCCCCTGGGAATTATGTGACGCCACTTTTTTTTAGCGGATGAGGCTTATATTGCTAAATGATCAATACAACCTGCTCCTCTAACCGCATGCCTGCATGACATGGTACACGCATTAAGCACTGCCGCCACAACCGACGACAGTAAGCCTCACTGGTCACCTTCATGTGGTTTCGATCAGCGCAATGCGAACTGTTCGTTCCCATTCAAACGAAGTTTCGCAAATTTTTAAAAAAACAATCTAACAGCAATGCTAATGAAATTTGTTAGCCTTTCTATTGGTAGAAAACTAGCTAGCACACTCCTATTAGTTGCACTGAACCAAGTGAAGCTAAAAACGAAAAACTGTTCTGCTATCAGTCTCTTTGTAGCTATATAAAAAACAGCCCATGACCGAGGATCTCTACCGATCGCCCGCGGACCAGAAAACGGAAGTTTTCAAAGTACCACGCACTCACTCAAGAGCTCAGGTAAGCGAGACGTAATTTCGCAGCGCAACCCCGCAGTGACCGCGGTTGCTTATAAGGAGTGCAGAGTCTTGGTGGATAAAAATCCCCACGCGTGGTGTCGTTAGACCCAGATGCCCGCGACTTCTTTTGCAATTCATATCAAGATGGTTCGCGCTCTCAATCTTCTTTCGACGCGTTGAAGTATTTTGCCTGAAGAGCGCAGCAGCCAACCCTAGTTACTTCGCTCGACTGCTCGCCGATTCAGTCTTTTCTGCTGCGTTGAAATGCGTGGTGCAAAAAGCACTTCAGACAGTAGGACATGATCTCAGAGGTAGAGGGCGATTAGTAAAACTTTATGGGAACAGATTTTCGCCTTAGAGGGTAGGTATCTAATTCGTAAAACCCAGCGCTAGCTGGCTGCAAATTCTCGCAGATGATAACGGCCGGGCAAGAGGGATAGCCAGTTTCCCCACGAGGCTCTTGTGGGACGGCGGATGGATAGTTGCGATTTCTTCACTCACTCTCAGACCATGCGGTTGAGAGTCGGGAGACCTGGGCCAATGCTACAGGTTTGAGACATATGGCAGTGTTGTGACTTGCGTATCGGTTTTGGAGCGAGGTAAATTTCTCCGTCTGCAGCTTTCGGTAAAGTACAGCTTCTCTAGAGAGATCATGGTGAGTTGGCTGGCACATACGGCAGCTCTCAAGGCATACACGTAAGCACTCCGCACAGAAGTACCGCGCACTCATGGACGAACAACTAAAGGTTACTGACTTCCATTCCTCGCATGCAAAAGCTTATGCGCGCTCATTCCTGGGGACAGCCGAGTGCCCCCAAATGCAAGTCGCGATCTCGGCGACATAATTGTCAATGCCAACAACTACCAATGTCCACAGGAATTTGCAATTTTCGGTGAATTTAGCGGGCCGATTTTTGGCCATAAGGGGTTCTGTACATGCAAAAAAAAAAGTGCAATACGCTAAATAGACGCTGTCGTGCAATGTTTGCTGACGATACGTAGCCGAGACAGTTTTCTCAACAATTTAGGCTAATCACTAATCTGACGACGCCGAAAGCTAGAACAAAACAAGACGCCCTAAATGCTGCAGTTTCCCAACACTCAAATCTCGCCATAAATCAATGCGAGCTACCACTTTTCGCCAAAGGCATCGTTCTGCTTTGACGTTCTTTCGAACCTCGGTGTCCAGCAACTAATTTCGGTTCTTCTGCCACAGGTAACAAGGCAAAGCGCGCGCACATGCACGCGCACTCAGACACACAATAACTGCAGAAAACGATGATAATTAGCTCAATGGCGCGCCCGTTAAAGGGAAAGCCGACCTATTGAGCGTGTTTAACTGGTGTAAATTGCATGACGTCAATGGTACTATTCTAATGAACTGTGTAGAGGCAAGTGAGTACCACGAAAGGGACCAAACAAAACTCTAATGGAAAATTTCTCTGGGTGACAAATAATAACTTTGCACTTTCGGAGTCCTAGCTCACAATGTACAATGCCGCATTCTCAATATGTTTTGTATTCAGACCCGTGTAGAAAGCATAAAATGAAAAGAAAATAGAATGCGCTATATTCAGGCGGCTCTAGAACAAGCACGATGGCTTCAAAGTTCTCCTTTTAGGCGTGAAGAAACAACTCTCGGTGGACCGGAAGAGAAATCCAACTTCAGACACAAACCGAATTGGGTGGCTCGGCTACGGAACCACACGCTCAACGACCCGGAATGGATCTTACGTGCTCACAATGCGTGAACAGCCTTGCACATTTGGACGGCCAAAAATAAAAACCAGACGCAAAACAGAGCCCTTGTCGCGATAAGAGCCCTCGTGACGGAGGACATACGGTAAAACGCGTCAGACGAAGAGAGAGTTCCGAGCGCCCTCTTTTAAATCGGCCCATCTTCTATCCAATCAAGGCAAGACTGGGCAGGCGGCAGCCGGCGCTAGGCGTGGGAAGGGCAGAGCCGCTTAATCTCTTGCTTCAGAAAACAGCCATTACGGATAAAGAAAAGAAATAGGTTAATGGCAAATTAAGTTCCTTCGAAAACATCGCTTAATAGTTCTGCCTGATTGGCGTTCGTTGAGGCCATTTGTTAGCCCCTCCGCCGAAAGGCTGGCTTGCAAGACGGAAAGAAGGAAGTTTGAACTTTGCGGTCGTTCTTCTGCGTCATGCGTAGGCTCCGATAACCGACGTAATTTGCGTGATATCATGTGCAGTCATATGATTTCTCAGTTCCGTCATGAAGCAAGCGAGGGAGTCCACATCGCATTCAAAGGTTTGATTTACTGCTCTGACGGCTTTCTTACTCTCTGAATGGCTTCGGAAAGAGCTGTAGCAAATAAAATTTAAAAGTACGACTTCGTCCCTACAACTAAAAAAACAAGACGTTGTTTGACATCGTGGAAACGTGTGTCTTTGATTGTAAACTTCGCAGCTCTACGTGGAAGTTACTATTTTAAGGCTACGTCCTAACTACCTAAGACGAAGAAGTTTATCCGGACTGAAATTATTTTTACCCACGACAAAAAAAAATGCAGGAAATAACGTATGTTCTCAAGCGTGTGAATTAAACCACGTCAGAGGCTTAATCGCTCCCATAGGACGTATGAAACTTTCTTTGTGACAAGTATTATTCTGAAATGTCCAGAAGAAAAATATTTAATGAACGCTCCTGAATAGCACTTGAGTAGATAGCGCGTACACCTACAAGAGGGGAGCGACATTAAGAAATACGGGCAATTAAGTTTACCGTGGAAACTTACACTCTCGGGGGTCATTTTTTGACCTTGATTGTAAACAAATAACGAAACAAATGAGCCCTTACCATTTGTGGTATCCCATACGCTGCGCTTTGGTGATGACGGCACTTATTAAAGCTCGTCATCTGGTATATTTAATGCCACCAGCATCGGGAGCGCTACAGTGTGCTGCAAAAAAAAAAGAAAAATAACGGAATCAGGACCACGCATTTTTAGAGGCGTTTAGCGGGCGCCGTTTTGAGTCGCCCCCGCAACAGTGGTATTTCTTTTTGTTCCCTCCGAGAGACTCGCCTCGCACAGAGGCTGTGTAAACGGTCGTTTGGTGGCGCGGTAGCGAAACGAATTGACTCCGGAAATGGCTGCGCCGGGATCATTTCAACGGAGGAAGAAGTTATCTCCATCCACTAGTGCGTCCGGGCCGCTCCTTTCAGACCCTGAACTCGCCACAATGCGTCTCAGTCGAACCCCCGCCCCCTATTTGCGCCCCTGGTAACACGAACAGATATGTACAGAAAAAACACATACCAGATGCGCGAAGCGACCGCCGCCTCCAGAATGTCTTTCCGCCTCTCCTTCGCGGGCACAGCCCCGCCGTTATGTCCCTTTTTCGGCGTCGCCTCGGCCCTTGTATTCGCTTTTCTACTGGATAGGGAAGCGAGGGGTCGTAGTTTCGCTAGTGGCAAATGCCGCACTCACTTATTTTTTTTCTTCATCTCGTACCTAACACTTAGAATCAAGCTTTCACATCACCGATCCTGTCCTGTTTTTGCGTCCACATCTATATCACCTTTCCTTTCTCTCTGCGCATTCAGGTCGGCACGCAGCGAGGCACGTCGCCACAGCTAAACGCACGCATGAGCGTGAAGATGTCGTTCAGCGCCATGTGCGTGCTGTTGCAATGTATTATAAAGCAATGGGGAGAAGAGAGGGATGCGTAGGAAAGTCGTATACCAGGAAGTGTTTTCAAACGGCCCACGTTCCGAGGGACTTTTACGAGTGGCCCTGCTCTTTATATCTCCCGCGCTTTACGATTTCGACGCTCTATAGCGTGGGATGCGTGAAGAGTGGAAGGACACGTGCCTTTCGTTGTTATTGAGTAAGAGATTTCTTTATGCCACTCCCTTAGGGAAGACGGGGTTCCGGTGAGGCTGAGGCCTCTAAGCACGATTCGGAATCATACTCTTATGTATTGTTATCCTTCTTTCATCGAATTTACTGCGATTGCTATCCAAGCAGCAGAAGCGGGACAGCCGTCTGGAGACTAGGTATTTAACTGCTTTACCCAGCTTGATCTCCCCATTTGAGAGATGGGCGGCGCTTTAATTGTTCTTGTCTCTAGGGATGGAAAGCTTCAAGCAAGTATGCGTGAAGAGTAAACGACCTATTAACGCGAGATCATTAGCTGTCCCTTTATGCGGAAACGCTAGCATCCGTCCTCCCTTCCGTGTCACGAAAAGCATGCGACCCGCCTGCAACGGTGGGCCTCGGTGATTGGGCGTGAGAGGTCACGCCACCTTGTGACGTCATCAAAAACTATCCTTGGCAGGTGACAACCTGCCCAACAAATTGTGAACTTTCCCACCATGGGAGGCAGAAATTAAATTAATGATGATTGAGAAATGTCACCTAATCTTGTTATGCCACCGCTACCGCCACGTTGGGCAAAAGTCAACTGTGTAGTTCAATTACATTTATTCACATTTAAACACTTTGGCATAAAAGAAAGCAGTAAAATATATATACAATGGCTAATGCCGTAAATATAGGCGTGTCAGCAGAACCTAGGCGGAAGAGAAGGAGTACTTGCACGGGAGGGATCTCTAATTCTATCGCACTGTACTCTCAAAAGTGGGTTAATTAAGCGTCGTGCAAGTTTTTTTTTATGTTGTTTAATGCCGCCAATACTTCCGTCGAAAGCGCAGCTCAATGGCTGCTTCATTCTAATAATGATCGAACACCAATTTGCGGCAGCGATCGCTGAGCACGGCGGCTGCATTTCGAGAGAGAGGAAATACAAAAGCACCCGCATGCTGCAGTTTTGAAGCTCATTAGTGATTTAAGGAGCCTGAAATTTACCGCGCTGCTTTACTAAAGCGCATGTCATAACTCATGGTGCTTTAATTCGTGGCAGTGAAATAACTTCATTCGATGTCTAATAAAAATAAGATGTGAAGAACGCCGAATAACGTCACTTTGTCGAATTTTCAGCGACACAGCCAGCCTTACGTATAGTTCTGAAAGAGCCCAGGAACAACACAGAAACAGAGAAAATTCATACGAAAGATGTGCTAGCGTAGCAAGCTCATGCCTAAATTTTCTGACAATTTTTTCGCCTCACCTTTTAAATTCCTTACAACCTCGAATCCATGTGTTAAAAGCAAATAAATTTTGCTTTCGGGCAATTACCTCTTTGGACTCTCCGAAATGTTATAAAATAAATGACAAATAGAGTAATTACACCAAAATTAACATAGTTGAGGCTCTGTCTCCAAGCAATTCTCTATAGTATAATGAGTGCGTGCTGACTTATTCGAATAACTTCGCACTGTCTATTCATGGGCTCGTGGAAGACGTTGGCTGCTATAGAGATGCGTCTTTTTTATTTGTGTTCCTGCAGGCTCGATGTGAACCAGTAAATAAGGTCGGAGGCGGGATTCTTTGCTCTAGTTCTGGTTCATTTACATACACAAAACTATACATCTAGAGTTGGTTTAAAGATGGTCGAAATCTTTTCGTTCAGGCCATTATGGTCAATAGTAATGCCAAGCCATGAGGCTCAAAAGTGAGTGGCAACTGCAACAATGAATCAGTGTCGTAGTTCGAAGCTTGGTCGTTACTCTCGACGCAAATTCTCTTAAGCCTGTTTTTTTTTTCGCTGCGACATAAGCGTGATTTGAGGAGGATAGCTTTGAAGAAGCCTTTGTAAAAAACATCGCATAAGAGCAGGTACAGGAGCAAGGGTGGGGGAGGGGCGGGGGAGGGGGTTGTAAAGCACACGCGGTGCGCCTTCCCGCCAGACTTCGTCGTTCCGACGAGGGAGCGGTCTTTCAAACTTGACTTCAGGCTCGCGCGCAGGATTGCTAACAGTTTTCGGCGCATAAGTTCTTCCTCGACTCACTCGTGTAACGAGAGAAAAGGAAAAGAAGCAGCTGTGCCGGACTCGAATTTGCATCTCCCCATGTTTCGGGAGACCCAGCTGGTCCTCAAGGCGACGAAGCCACACATACACAACGGCCGCGCTCGGCCGTGTACAAGTGAGAGTGGTTCCAAAATGCGAAATGATGCTCTCTGGCCGAGACGGGGGCTGTAGTGCCTGCTCGCCTGGAGGCGGAAGATGGGAGGAAATTGTGCAGCTTCTATACGCGCGGTGTATTCGATTCCAGTCTGTCGCGTTGGTAGTTGACTTGAAGCCGTAAAACACCTCGTCGCTTCATCTGGGTCACTTTTCGGCGTGTTTCCGGATTCTGCAATGATTCTGCCGGAAGCGAAACGTACAGAGCAATCCCGCAGGCGCATCAGGCGCCGTTTTTCTCAATCGCTTACGTGTGCCGTGTTGGATATTGAAATACGGCCGTCGACGCTTCTTTGCCAAAGGTACGAATCTTTTGAGACCGTTTATTTGATTATTCCCAGCTTCTCGGCTTAGTTCTAAATTAACGACATCCGAATAATAACTGCACTTCATTATTTTCTCCCTTTTGTTGTTTCTTGTTTGTTTGTTCGATTGTTGCTTCTTTGTTTTGTACAAGCAATTGCAAAAATGCGTAAGTGTGGATTCCGAGAGCATCTCTTCCTGCACAGTGCTAGCCTGATAACTCAAACGCTCGCTACACACTTCAACCAACCTTTAGTTTCTCTCGTTCCATTACTACACGCTTTTTTCCCTCTCTCTATTTGCTGTTATCATGTGATGGGAGCATGAGAGCAGAAAATTTGTTTCGAGACTACCGCCGGCCTCAGACAGTTGTGACTAGCATAATGCTGAAATTCATGTGAAGGATTACATTGACAAGCATTCAAAATTATCAGGCCTCCAATCGGGCTTCATGTTCAGCATGCGGGAAGCCTGTTTCCCAGAAGCGTGCCCACGTAAAGGAGCACGATTGAAGCGCCATTCCGTGTGCGGTAACCCTCCCTCGTGGTCTTACCCGTGCAGAGGAAGTTGCGCTTCGGAGGATACGGGTCGGGGTTGCCCTAACTCCAGCTGCGACACGCAAGTGGCCGCATTTCAAAGATTTATATCCCCGCCCCGGGTGTCCAGTCTGCAAGAACAGAGACTGTGAGGAGGATATCCACCACCTGTTGTGGGACTGCCTGGCGCTGAAGCCGACGAGAATTCGGCACTTGACGTCAGTGAGACTCTCACCGGACAACCCGGATTCATATATTGCATGGACAGAGAATCCATATCATCTTTCACTTCTTGATTTCATCAGGTCAGCTCAACGTTTTTCATTTATTTAAGCACCTTACTCATCTCTCACTTCATAGTTTTTACGCCCTGAGGCAAAAAACACCGCTTCAAAAAAAAAGCGCCATTCGTCCTAGCCTGCAATAAGGACTCCACTTTATCACAAGCGGATTATATCCCCAAAGACGTACCCTCTCGCTTTCTGAAGCGACACGCAATGCTGTACTGTGTAGGAAACCACTCTGCCCACTCAAATTTCTAGCCTTGCCTCCGAGATATGCCCTTATATGACTTATTTGCGGCTACCTCTGTTACAAAAATTTCTCAAGACAGTCTGTAGACTGTCCATAAGGTTATGTCTATTAAGTCTATAGACTCTATATAGACAGTCTATATGCGGTACAAATGCTATAGACAGTTTATACACAGTCTACATATTTATGGCCATGCACATTTAGTAGACTTTTGTCTATGACAGTCTATAGACTATGAATAGACGAAAATAAATATCTATATGAAGGCAATAGATTTTATAAGAAGTCAATAGACTGTCTACAGACCATTTTTGTAAGGGCTAAATCTGCCATCAAAAGAATATCAGGCAGAGAACGTGTCTCCACTCCAGTTTGCGACCTCTTGACGTTGTTTGCTTTCCTGAGCTCCCCATTTTCATTCGCTTGCTACAGCTTACGTTATGTCTTCACTATCTTGTGATTCATTTTATCACCGTAGCTGTTAAGCGCCCCCATTCCTGAATTTTGTGGTATTCGGCGACGTAATCGAAAGTTTCCGACGCGAAATGCATGGCTCAGAAGTCATTTCACTCGCTCAGTTACAGTGCTTCTTCTACTACGAGCCGTGCGATTATAAGCAAAGTGGTGCGAACGCAGCTGCAGGAGTGGTGAAGAATTGTGGGGCGCGTGCGATTACGTCGGCTTCCGGGTGGGTCACATGCGTTCTCTACAAAACACTGGACCTCTTCTATGTTGGGCCGGCGGCCGCTTCTCCGTCACCTACTAGCTTTCTAGCGATGTGAAGATTCTACGCTGTCTGGTGGTTAGTGATGCGTGCCATGTTGCTTGCGGCAAGGCTGTAACGAGCGCAGGAGCGACGACTGACGCGCCACCGCCCAAGGACCCCAAAGGGGCAGGAATATCTCGAGAGCGGAGAGAATTCATCGGAGCGGTAGACATGAAGTGACGGAGGCATTCGATGCTACTATGCCACTACCTTCATTAGTGTACGACTGTGAGCAGAGAGGCGAACGTCACACAGAAAGTGTTTGCTTAGCTTTCTCTGCGTCGCGTTTTTGTTTGCGTAGTTTAGAAACAGAACCACAATAAAAGCCATGCTTATCAAAAGTGATCGCTTTTATTTTTGAGTTTCTTTTTCCAGGACCGCTAGGTTCTGAACTGAACTTTGCACGTGCTAAACTCATAAGAAAACCGCGCGTCAAAACAGGGCATTTGCTTTTTGTGCCAATAAACCAAGTTGTGAAAGGCTGACGCATGTAACATACAACCTTTGTCGTAAAGTTCCGAGACTGACTTCATTAAAAAATAAATGCGTTTAACATTGAAATCATTTGCGCAGCACCCTTCGAAATAGTCTTCCTTGCAGTCTATACGCACCTTCCAACGCTTCTTGAAGTCTTGAAAGCAGTTGGAAAAAGCTTCTTTTGTCAGGGCTGTCAGCTCCTTTGTCGTGGCGTCTTCAGTGGCCTCCACACACCCCATCCGGCGACTTTTAGGGCTCTCTTCACACGAGAAAACAAAAAAAAAATCCCACGGGGAGAGGTCAGGCGAGTATGGCGGATGGGGAAGTACAGTAGTGCTGTGCTTGGCGAGAAATTTTGTCACGCTGACAGCAGTGTGTGTCCTTGCGTTATCGTGGAGAAGGCCCCATTGTCCAAATTCCCATAAGTCAGGACGACGGCGTAGCAGTGCGTCACGCATGTGTTGGAGCGCGCGGAAATGAATCTCCTGATTCACCGTCTGTCCTTGTGGGACGAACTCGTGGTGTATGACACCTCTGGCATCGAAAAAACGATCAGCATCGTCTTTGTTTTGGTCTCCTGTCGCCGCACCTTTCTCGGTACCGCAGAGCTTGTGGACCGCCATTCGGTGCTCTGCTTCTTTTTTTTAGGATAGTAATGAAAACACCATGTTTCGTCTTCAGCAATGATGCTGTTCACGAATGCAGCTTTCTTCTCTGCCTCCGAGAGCAAATCAGCGCTCACTAATGTTCGCGTGTTATTCTGGTCCTCTGTGAGGGAGTGCGGCACAAATCTGGCATTCAGCTTTCGTTTCCCCAAGTTCTCGCGCAAGATTAGGTGGCATTTTTTTTACTAATGTCGAAAGCATCTGATAGCATGCCGACTGTAATGGTGCGGTCTTGCTGTACGATTTCCCTGATCAGAGCCACGTTGTTTTCATTCCGTGAGGTTGAAGGGTGCACCTGCATTGTGTCGTCTTCCACGACGTTCTCCCCGAAACGAACCTCTTGTGCCACTCGAAAACTCGCGCCAGCGATAATGACTCTTTGCCGTAAGCGTCACGAAGGAGCTCATACGTCTGTGTGGCTGTCTTGCAAAAATTCACACAGAATTTTATGTTTACACGCTGTTCGAGGTGGACGTCCATCTCTCTACATTCACTCACAGTAGAATGCGCAGACAACTACTGACAACGTATTTCTCTACACGTAGTGCCATCTAGCGGCTGCCACAGCAATTAACATAAATAGCTCAGGTTAGCCCGAAAAGATGGCGTTGTACATATGCACCAACATTTGTTTTGGGGAATCATTTCCAGAGAAAACAAATCAGTCTCGAAACTTTACGGACAAAGGTTGTAGGTCGAACCTACCGAGCTGCGTTAGCACTGCAACATGGTGGTGGGTTGTGTGACGTCTTGAACCGCCACATTCTGACGTCACAAATATTCTTTGCCTGTGGTGTCACTAGCGACTCTTCTGCTCTGGGCAAGTAGTTGTGTCAGTGCGTGCCCCTGTGTACTACAAGAACAACGCGGTTACTTTCACAGATTTTCTATTATTTTGTTAAGAAAGGCTTAGAAGTGTATACCAAGTCAGTTTCCAAAGGATTTTTGTGAGAGTCATTGCAAACAGCGAACGACTACGGTAAAGCCAGGGTTGGGCAGTGGCTTTCACTTTCAAATTAACTTTCGGCCTTTTGGTCCCTGTTCGTTTATTTTGATTTGTTCAAACCTGTGATAGGTGCACTGAGCAAGAATTCACACAGAATTATTTTTATTACCTTCTAGCTTGTGCCATACAGAAGGCACGCCCAAAATTAAAAATGGAGGGGCTGATATTTGAACGGTACGACGAAACAGCGCTAACGGACGGGACCGAAGAAGAGACAGACACATGCGCGTCTCTTCTTCCGACCCACTCGCCAGCGCTGTTCCGTCGTACCGTTCGACATGAACCAACCAGCCTGACTGAGCCCTCTACTTGCGCTGATAGTATTTCTGGATACCACTTTTGTCATCGGACGGGAGTGACACGAGGGAAATGTATAGTAAACTATGTCGAAATAATTCCGTCCCCACGTGGTCGTACTGTACCATGGTGTTCTCAGGGTATAGTGATGCTTTCGAGCTAATTCATTTCGTAAAATCTTAATACGCCGGTATACACCTGCCGATCGATGCACGAAGTTGAAGTTACAACAGCAGGCCCGGTCGAGCGGAGACCTCACAGTGAGCATTTTAGTGCATACCATTCTCTTTCTGATGCTTGATATGCTCGAGAGTGTGAATGCTCATACATACAGCTAATTATGTTATCATAAAACGTGACCGCAAAAATCAAACCCTGGCTCTATAGGACCATCGATATCAAACAAGTGGCTATAGCGTCGAAAACAAGGGTGGAAGTTATTTTGCACGCAGTCTGCACTTGTCAAAGAACAATGCACAGAACCGTAAATACTTCTCAGGATGCTTCGCACGATGTCTTGCTGTCGCATTGAGGTTCGTAAAAGAAAATAAAGAAAGCTGATAGGTCCAAGGCACCAGCTACCTACCTTGCACGTTAATTTCAAGTCACAAAAAGACTATCTCAACAGCCACAACCACAAACCACTCTTTAGACCGTTTCTTGCCCTGCCTACTGTAATCCAGCTAGCATCGCCTCATTTGTTTGCAGCGACGATGGAGGTTGTTTATACTGCATGCAAGTGCCGTGCGCTGTGCGAGCTACCGTGTTTCAAATAAACCCCGTTTTATCTCAACGTCTTCCTGCTAAGCTGATTTACTTCGCATGTTCTCGACAAGGCGCCAACAAATAGTGTTCGCACTCCCTTCTCACCCTTCACGCACGCACGTAGCAAGAAACACTTGGCCTCTGTGTAAACATCTCCTTGCGCACAAAGCGCTGTCTACTCTTGAGGCCCTTCTTGTGGAAAGAGCTCCATTGTCGCTTCCGCGTATCTAGTGTTTAAGGAAACACGTTGGGTAGAGTCGCGCATTCTACGGTTTCCTGTTCATTGGCCTTGCGAGGGGCTGAATAGGGAGAGTCTAGTAACGTAACGCAGTAACGCAGTAACGTCCGCATCACACACAAACGACGGGAGAAAAGGCACGATGGGTTGCAGGGCGCTTCCTGCTGCGGCTTTCCGGCCAGAAGCCTAATCTACCTGGACGCGGTGACCGATGATCGTAAACACGATGGCGACGGGTAAAAGGACCAGGCGATGGACAACTGGCCAGCTTGCCAAACACGCCGCATCTCTGTCAGCATGGGCTGATTGGTAGGCTGCTCCGGTAATTAGTGAGTGCTCAGGAAGAGTGAGAGTCAAAACAAAAGGAAGCCAGAAGAGAGAATAAGTCGGACGAAATCTTCTGCGGTAGAGCAAGCAGCATCTAGGCATGAAGGAAAAACTCAGGGACTAGACAAAGGAATGAGTAACGCGAAAAAAGGCAGGAGGATGGAGAAAAAAAATTACGGGGTGACAACCGGGCACTACGCACGCGCTTTCTTCGTCAGTACCTTTTCTGTGTTTTTGTAGCTTCCGCACTAAGTAGTGAACAACAAGCTCAAGTTGTATTTATCAACGCGGTCTGAGACTGCCAGGAAAATTAGCGGCTGGCCTTCGGTTCATCGGTGTTTATAAGCTTTAACAAACGCGGTCGCACCAAACTACCGCTTTACAGTGACACACTGGCTCTTTACTATTTTTACTTTATTTTTGTTTAATGGGCTTGTTTAAATGGGTAGAATTTCTCTGCGCCTGCTCGCCGGTGTTTGAAATCAAATCACATTTTATTCCTTCTTACCAGCGATGATATTTTATGGTGAAACAGTCCTCAAAGGTATGAGAAAGTTGTTAAAACCCTGCTAAGAGGCCGCAGAGGAACCTTGACCGATGCAAAGGCAAAGTCATGGCATGAAATTAATACAGGTGACGTACTCAACGCAATACGGTTACGAAGAACAAAATATTAATAACATGACGCCTCAAACAAGTAATACGTAGTAATTTTTGAATACATTATAAATGCAACAAATGTTAGCGTCCGCCGCCATGGTGGCTCAGTGATTATGGCGCACGGCTGCTGACACGAAAGACGCGGGTTCGAACCCGGCCGCGGCGGTCAAATTTCTATGATCGCGAAATTCTAGAGGCCCGTGTACTGTGCGATGTCGGTCCAAGTTAAAGAACCCCAAGAGGTCGAAATTTCTGGAGCTCTTCACAACGGCATCCCTCATAGCCTGAGTCGCTTTGAGATGTTAAATCCTCATAAAATCAAAACCAAAATGTTAGCGTCCCTATGGAGCCATCAGAATCTTCCGCATATGGTTCGGTTATGAAGCACAACTGCAATGGTCTGTGCAGAAAGAAATGTGAAGTACAGCCAAGCAAACGAAGTGCTATCACGAATGATATGCTTTCGGGCCACGAAAAATAACTGCACAGCGACTGCAGGCCACGAGCCTGCCGCCAGGTTATTCATGTGAATCGAGTTTCAGTATTACGCGAAAAAACTGACTTATGAAACCACTGGGCTTGTTTTTAAGTGCAATATTAGGAAGCAAAAATATACCTTCTTTAAAGTATGTTTGGCAGCCCTGCGTGAAAAAGCAGGGAACCAGCAGTGGCAGGCCTGTTATAATATGAGGAGCAAGAAGATTTTTCCTCTAAACTCCTACACAAGAGCAAACAGGCTCGTTTTCAAGGCAATAGATACCCTTCCTCCGTAAACTGCGGTCCTTTTAGCGAGATTTCAGCATTGGTAGAGTCTAAATGCCAGTAGGGAACATTAATCAGGACAATGTACGAAGGTCATTTCACATTAAAAAGATTGTAGTGCTGATGGAATTTTAAAGGGTGTTTCAATTTGAGCAGCACAAAAAGCAGGTCTTTTTTTCGAGTTGTGGGATACACCAGAGCTACATAAACATCAGAAAAAGAACCTGATAATGAGCGAAAAAGAAAATCTTGTCGCCCTTACCACTATTACGCGCAAGCACCACGAAACTGGACAGGAGAGGAGGCAGGCCATTTAGTATCTTACAGGAGGTTCTTTCGTGACATAACTAAAAGGAATGGTCAAGTAATGAATAGATGTTGTAACGCACGAAAAGTTCAGGCTACGACAGAAAAATACTGTGTGGTGCGTGTGTGTGTGTGCGCGTGCGTTTGCGTGTGCGTGTGCGTGCGTGCGTGCGTGTGTGTGTGGCGTGTGTGTGCGCGTGTGCCTGTGTGCGTGTATGTGCGTGTGTGTGTGTGTCTGTGTGTGTGCGTGTGTGTGTGTGTGCGTGTGCCTGTGTGCGTGTGTGTGTGTGTGTGTGTGTGTGTGTGTGTGTGTGTGTGTGTGTGTGTGTGTGTGTGTGTGTGTGTGTGTGTGTGTGTGTGTGTGTGTGTGTGTGTGTGTGTGTGTGTGTGTGTGCGTGCGTGCGTGTGTGTGTGTGTGTGTGTGTGTGTGTGTGTGTGTGTGTGTGTGTGTGTGTGTGTGTGTGTGTGTGTGTGTGTGTGTGTGTGTGTGTGTGTGTGTGTGTGTGTGTGTGTGTGTGTGTGTGTGTGTGTGTGTGTGTGTGTGTGTGTGTGTGTGTGTGTGTGTGTGTGTGTGTGTGTGTGTGTGTGTGTGTGTGTGTGTGTGTGTGTGTGTGTGTGTGTGTGTGTGTGTGTGTGTGTGTGTGTGTGTGTGTGTGTGTGTGTGTGTGTGTGTGTGTGTGTGTGTGTGTGTGTGTGTGTGTGTGTGTGTGTGTGTGTGTGTGTGTGTGTGTGTGTGTGTGTGTGTGTGTGTGTGTGTGTGTGTGTGTGTGTGTGTGTGTGTGTGTGTGTGTGTGTGTGTGTGTGTGTGTGTGTGTGTGTGTGTGTGTGTGTGTGTGTGTGTGTGTGTGTGTGTGTGTGTGTGTGTGTGTGTGTGTGTGTGTGTGTGTGTGTGTGTGTGTGTGTGTGTGTGTGTGTGTGTGTGTGTGTGTGTGTGTGTGTGAGAGAGAGAGAGAGAGCGACAGAGATAGAAGGTGCGGGCCCCGAAGGTTCCTCCTCCGGACCATTCTGTGAAAGTAAAATGGACAAGTACTATTAATGTGGCTTCATTTATCAATTCATTTATTTCAAAACCTGCATATCACCTTCCCGTTAGTTGTACGGGTGGGGGGACGGGAGAGAGGGCCGAGCAAATTAAAGTAAAAAGCACTTATCAGCACCATCGTCGCGATAACGCCAAACAGAGATGCACAGAATGATACATTGCGGACACAATACGGCGAGAGTAACTCCTAAAGTAAAGCAGACATAAACAAGCATGGTACCCTTGGTTACTAATGATAGCTGAGGAGCTCAGAAAACCTTGTCTCAGCTGCAGATTCTAGGTCGTCAGGACACAGTAGAGTACACTTGCTGATACTGCATGCAAAAACAGAATACATTGACAAAGACGAGCGCAGCAAAATTTTCTTAATGTTTTTTTTATACGTCTTTATTTCTGCATAAAATAGGTCTAGCCTTGCGGCAGAAATTTTAATGTTTAGGTGGTGGTCACGCTACTTGGGCACGGAAGTCTGGTGCTGCAAGTACTTATGGCCATATAAGAGCGTTTAATTAAAATGGAGGTCCCACAGTAATGTGAAAGGATTTTTCTTCGTTACTTTGGCATGGCGCAGCACTTTCTTTTCTTTACACCTCGCCACTCGAAGACCCTTGTCTGTAAATCAACTCAGTGCAGAATACTGTGCGTTAACCAGACAACTAACCAGTCTTCATCAACTTCCCTTAAGAACTTACAAGCCTCCGTGGCGGGATTCCTTTCATGAATGGCACTGCCGTTGTTTGGCACTGACCTCTTCATAGTCGCCGCCGCAGCTCGAGCACAGGCGCTTGAATCGACCGCGGAAAGCAAAGGGGAGTGGGGTGGCTGGCGCTGAGTTCTCTTCGACCGGGTTAGGTTCGGCGCGAACATTACATTGTCATTGATTTCCGAGAGCCAAATTTCTTCGCCGCTTAGAAACACTTCCGCAACCGAGCATTTACCATTATATTTCTGGTCTGCCACATCCCCTCTCCTTTCGTTGCTCCGTGGCTCTAATGTCTCAAGAAAGGGACTGGCGATTATAGTCACTGGGCTGAGCAGGCAAGTGTGGTGTTCCGGGCTCCTTTTAAGCCGAGAGCTTTCCTACTCTATTGCGTTCTGTTTTAGCCGCGGTCGGAAGCCGGCACTCAACGGGTGCAGCCTGTGCTGGCAGTGTTTCCTTAAATACAAGATAAACATTGCAGCTTTACCTGGGCTGAATAGTGAATCCGCGTTAGGTAAGTAACGCTCATGTGGCGCGTAGATGGGAGTAGTAAAAACACTGCAAATATATACACTAAATTTTCATATGTAGCATTCCAAAATATTCTGTCAAAATACTATATATAAGAAATTACAAGCGCTTATCAGCATGGAATGGTGAGTAAACGGCGCATACGGATTGCGACATGGTTGACTTAATGTGGTGCAACGCATAACGAGTTTTGTTATAGTTTGGTGATGTGGATGCATGGCGAAACGCTGAGAATGGGGTGCGGTGTGGCTATTAAAAGGGTTAATTAAAAGCGTTAGGTATCGCTATTACTCCTGCATTAAAGTATCGCCGAAAGCTCAAGTCTGAGCGGTCACACACGCCATTAAAGAATACTGACGAAGAAATAGATGTAACATTTAGTGTTCGTAAAAAACAATTGTGTGGCAAGTTTTGACTATTAAATGCTTCTCCGACCGAAGAGAACCTATGTATTGCTGAGAAATTAGAAAAAAAAAATTCCCCACTATGCGGTCCAAATTCGTGACGTTAATAGCCAAGAAGACTGTGATCACTGTTGCGACGTGAAAAGCGATGTACAGTCTTGGTCAAAAGTATTAAGGCCATAGCGTTCAGCTGCAGCGAAATGAATGTTCCTAGTATGCTCCGTGTAGCGGATCATTTGAAACTCAAGTCAAGCAAAAAGCTTCTCTACCGCTTCTCTAAGCTTCTCTACTCCGGTGGCTTGGGCGGATGCTTGGATCATCAGACTGGTCCAAGCATCCGCCCAAGCCACCGGCGTCCTGAACTGAGGAGTCCGCCTACTTGACTCGTAGAACACTTCAATGAAATAATAAATGTTTAATGTCTCTCTTCTCTACGCAAGAAGACACCTTCTGCTGGCATTTCACGGGAATTCTGTCTTTAGTAGTGCCGTAATGGCTCTGTTATGCGGCTGAAGCGAAACACCTTTGGCCTTAAGACTTTTGACTGATACCGTACCTAGCCTCACGGATCTGCACACCAAATCTGTCTCGTGCACCGTAGTTTGGTTGTGAAAACGTATGCGGGTGGCGCTACCTGCACCTAATTTGTGAGTTTTTTCTCGCTTACAAAACCTCTGCTTGTAGTTCAGGAAGCGTCTTTGTAAATGTAACGTGCTTGTCTATCTGTGGAGGCCCGATTTAATTTATACTGATGGTCTCTTTAAAATTACATGTACCCGCATGATGTTTCGTCCAGTGCAAAATTTTAGTGCGCCGAAAAACCGTTGTCCGGCGTTGTCCGTCAGTCAGCTTGTGCGGTCCCTGGCCTTGCGGGGGACCGCTGCCCCACTGTGCCAGGAGTGGCTTGAGGCATCCCAGGGATCTCTGAATGCAATGTACAGAATGCCCAATTCCTCATGTGTGGATATCAACGAATATTCTCTATCAGAACAACTTTCATCAGTGAACAATGGATCCGAACACCGGAACAGAATTCGGAACAGAATTAAAAGTCGAAGTGTAGGACACCTAATCCTCATTTGGCCTTGCCACGCAAATCGACCGTAGTTTTTTTTTATCATGTTTTGCTCACAGAACTGGCTTATCAGGATGAATAATGGTCCGGCAGCACTTACTGCACTGAAAATCCTCGTGATAATAATAATAATTGGTTTTGGAGGAAAGGAAATGGCGCAGTATCGGTCTCATATATTGTTGCACACCTGAACCACACCGTAAGGGAACGGATAACGGAGGGAGTGAAAGAAGAAAGAAAGAAAGAGGTGCCGTAGTGGAGGGCTCCGGAATAATTTCGACCACCTGGGGATTTTTAACGTGCACTGTCATCGCACAGCACACGCGCGCCTTAGCGTTTTCCCTCCATAAAAACGCAGCCGCCGCGGTCGGGTTCGAATCCGGGAACTCCGGATCAGCAGCCGAGCGCCCTAACCACTGAGCCACCGCGGCGGGTGGCTCAATAATCATCGTAATTTTTACGTTTTATTACAAAGCCGGTCCTCCATCGAGGTAATGTACCCACAGCCTCCATCAGGTCGCACATGGTGATAGCAAGTTGTAACTAAATGTCATCCCGAAAATCCCTTTGGTTGGCACCATTCCTACTCACGGGATGCGGCCGCAACACATCAGAAAACGACGCGAGAAGTACGCTAAGGTTGATCGTGATGATGCGAATTATTGTGAAACAAATGCGCGCGATCACTCGACGACGTTTTCCAGGAAATAAAACAGTAAGGCCTAGATAATCACAGCGAAACCCAGCTAAGGGGATCGCATCGCCGGTATTGTCGCGCCTAGCGCTGCCGATACCTGGAGGCATTGGAGATTAGAACCGCTGCGCAGCAAAGAGTATGCCCTGTACTTCAGTATGGGAACACGCGTTTGCGGATCCGGGCTTAAAGGCACAGCAGCGCGGATGCCTTTCTGGCTCCCGCGCTCAGGAGAGGGTAATGCTAGCACGTTTGCGCAAACGAGGGGCCGTTTAAACTTTGTGTGACGGTAATAAACAGTTCCTGCTTACTCGGCTGCTGGCCCGAAAGACGCGGGTTCGATCCCGGCCGCGGCGATCGAATTTCGATGGAGGCGAAATTCTAGAGGCCCATGTACTGTGCGATGTCAGTGCACGTTAAAGAACCCCAGGTGGTAGAAATTCCCGCAGCCCTTCACTACGGCGTCCCTCATAGCCTGAGTGGTTTTTGGACGTTAAACCCCCATAAACCAAAAACCATGCAAGTTTTCGCTTACGGCCCCTCGGCGCAGATCACCGAAACGCATCAACCGACTGTTCTTAAGACAAGCTGCTTTAGGATCATTGCTTAAGCTGGTAACACCGTGAAGATTTCAGCATACGAACATACACACGCTGGATATTACCTTAGAGGTTTCCTTGAACTTTCACGAAGCGAGCGCGCAAAAAACGATAGTACATATTGATGCACACCCGTAAGAGAACGTGTGACGACTAGAAAGTCCAAGACAGAAGTTATCCCAAGATCCCACTTGTTTTACTGCCTCTACATTCCACTTCTGTGCTCCAGTAGCTTTCGTGAATGCCCTATAGGACTTGGGATCAACTAAGCAAATACAATATAAAGCTAGGAACAGTCATGGCAATACCCCCTTTACGCGTATTTTGAATTGTCGACTAGCAAGCGGAATCGCGCATTATGCTGTCTGACAAAGATACGTACTGATAACAAAAGGCTCACGATTATTTTACAGTAAACCAGCTTGAACGATTGGACAAGGACGATGTAGCGAAACAGACAGGACACAGGAATGGGCGCTGTCTGCGTCTCGAAGGCATAAGTAAACTTTTCAGTACACGTATACCTCAGACGCCATAGAAATGAAGGGAAATCAGCTAGCGAGTAATTAAGATCAGTTTAAAGCAGTCCTTCGCAGGAGATCGTTTTTTCTCTCTCGTTCATCGCTGGACTGCGAGGTTGAGCACTGACCATCGCTCTTTCCTGGCAGTTCGGTCCAAAACGAACCATGCGTGCACTCAGGCGTTGTCACCTCGCGCTTCGATTCCTAGGGAGCGAAATCGCGGTAATCGCGGGATGTAAGTGAAGGTAGCATAGAAAAATAGAACAGTAAAATAGTTATCCAGAATAGCGCAGCGCACCCGAGTTCTCTCATAGGACCGCGGACTTGAGTGCCGTAGCGGCAACGCATTTGCCGCCTTCTGTGCAGAGGAGCGAAGAACGCTGGTGAGAGACTTGCCGCAGGAACGAGCCCGGGGCCACGGCGGAGGGTTTCCCAGTACAAGAGAGCCGGGATTGAGGCGTGAGACAAAAAACAGAGGTGGCGGTTCGAACACGGGTTTCGATTAGCAATGAAGATCGCAAGGGGTGCCTCCGAGGGCCGCCGCAGTCGCCGCGCAGGGCACATGCTAGGCTTCGCGCTCGAGGACCGCACGCTGAGGTCCGCAACGAGGCCACTATGGTGCCGCTCCTGTAGACAGGTGAAGCCTGCTGTTACACTCCTTCCAGCCAGAGAAGTCCTGCCACAAGCCCCGCGGAAAGAGGTTGTCGCTTTTTCTACGTCTACGAATATTTCACGCACGGAGCGCCCTCGTAAACATAGCTGCCCCGCAAGACGGACATGCAATACAAAGGAGGGAGCGATATAGATAGAGACAGGGAGAGATTTCGAGGAATTAAATAAAAAGCCTGCGTGACACAACAGCCGGTTCAGAAAAGCTAATGGACGGATGCCTGGTCGGGGTAGCCTTCCATCTGATCGCACAGTACAGTTTGTTGGGCACCGCTCTGTGGGTTCCCAAAAATATATAAAATGTCTACGGTGAGATATCCAGAACAGAGCCCCTCATTATTCAGATGGTTTGTTGACCGCGCTCTTCAAACACACACCGACGTCCGGGATATGTTAGTGTTCGCCCCGCCTGTCAACCCCTCTTCCCCCTACACGTCGCATGGACGTCGCAGCGGGAGGCCTGCATCATCTTGATCTCTTTGCAAGCTTCGGTGGGCCTCGCTACAATGTCAATATAGGTGAGCCATCTATAATATCAGTAAAACCGTGCAGCGCAGATGAAGCTGCAAAGGACATGCGGTTGACTGAGTGGCTGAATTCACAACACTGTTGCAACACGCACTAGCTGTTATTGATGACTGACTGCTGAGTTTAACTCCGTCTTGTTAGCTCTAGTGATTTGCCAGCGCAAAAATGCCGCCAGTTGGCCAGCGTTCGTGCATCCAATGTAGTCTGACGCCAGCACTGGCCTCAGCGGAGCTGAACAGTTTTGCGGGGAAGCGGTGGGATAGCGTGAAGAGACTAAAAGGTGCCGCTCACCCGCAGTGCATTAGAGGCTGCTCACGTCTCTTTTTCAACTGGTGTCATCTCTCGCTCATGTTTGATTTCCTCCACTTTTCCGGAGGTCAGGTTTTCCTGGCATCTTCGTACTTGCTTTTAACACGATAGCGTTAGTGCCCCATGTCGGAAAAAAATCGCGCGGCTTCGGCGACCGTTTGAAGCCTCGCAGCTGGAGCGGCTGGAGCACGCAGATGGAATGTGGCACCTGTCAAATGGTTCAGGTGACCTTGTGACGTCATCGCAACTTGCTCACCGTGGCAGGAGGCGACCTGGCCACCGAATTGTGAGAAAACTGCCCACCGTTGCAGATGACAATTAAATGAACGGCTGGTCGCGAGAGGTTGTTCGAGAAGAGCAACCTGGGTCGCACAAGGCTCACCGGTGGCAGCACCTGCCATCGCAGGGAAGTGGTGCATCGCACTGCGCCAGGAGTGATAAGGTGCACTCCCTATGGTCTACGAACGTAAAGTATAGAATGACCAATTCCGCATAAATGAGCATTGACTCATTAACGCTTTTTCGTCATAGCCTTATTTCGGAGCTTAAATGTCCCTTCCAGTTTTTTTATATTTGTAGTGTTTATCAGTGATAAATTACTAGTGTAATTATTTCATAGCTTAAATACAGTGGGTAAGAAAGTAGAAAAAAGAAAAACAGCCACATACCGCTGGTTGGAACCGAACACACGAACAGCGAATTTCGCGTCCGGTGCTATACCAATGAAGCTACGGCGGCGACTGTCGAATCTTATAGTTTCGGCAGTACTTACGTTGCATGTAACATAAAGTTGTGAATGTTCACTAAAGTGACACGCTCAATCATAGCAGCGGACGCAGCACATCCTGTACTTCTGCGAGGGTCACGTGGGACGGAATCGAATCGTGGGGCTGGAGGCTATGCAAGAACACTCTTATGTTAGGTATGACAAAGGGGAGCAGGACAGCCTTCGAAAGCAAACGAACAATTTGAAACATTGTTATAACGTGCTGCGATAAACGGACATTCGCAGCTTTCGAAAGCTGGGTGAGATCAAACGGCTCTCAACGGAGATAATCATTTTGCAGTAACAAAGGCTTTCTTCGCCATTTAGATCAAAATGCCTGCATTAATAGATGAATAACATGCGAATAAAGCAAGGAAGTGACAGGGAAATGTGACGAATTAGCCAAAGACACGCAAGTGGTGGAGCTATTTAACAGGGAGGGAGGGGGGGGGGGTCAAGGGGCCACGAATCCTCTCTCAATACTTCCCAGTCCCAAGCGTAAATAGGCGGCACTATCTAATCAAAGGCCGAGAATCTCACTGCCACAACCCTGCATAGTTGTGCAGGCTACAACTGGCTTAGCGAACAGGGGGTTGAGTCTCGTAGGATGTTCGCTCAAAGTACCGGCTTGTGAATGACCCCGCACTAGTTGCCTCGTCTTCATAGTCTGCTGTAAGTGCGAGCGCACCGGTGCCATGAGAATTCGGCCACTCATTGGCAAGTGCCATATATAACTTCCGTGGCACTGTACTATTTTAGTAAGACGGCATATAAACGGCCCACCTTCTTGTGGCACCGCTGCTTAGCAAGCGCCCGTTAAGAGCGAAGTTTTGGTGCCCTTCATGTCCTGAACACACGTGCCTCGTAGGCGGCGAGGAAAACTACCGAAGTGAAGAGGAAGATGGCTTATGTCCAGAAGCGAGAGTGTAGGCCCTCCCAGCCCGCAGGCAGGCCTGAGCGATGAAGCCCGCACTGACCTTTGCCGCGCTGTGGCCCGCGTGAATAAAACACGTGGATGGCGGCTTTTGGCGCATCGCGTCCCACTGGCATTCCCACTCTGCCTAGCGGCGTGTCGGCATTCAGCGCGTAGAAGGGAGGTTTAGGCAACGCGTATTACAATGCGGAAAAGTTTGATTATGCATGCAGAGGTTATGGACATCATGATAGCATTGGAAGTACCTGTTTTATCGCGATCCGTCTTTCCTATTCTGCATCACTGTGTATTAAAGCCGCGAGGGCATGCTTGTAATGTGAGCTTACACTCACCGATATCACTGGCTGGGGAGAGTACTGGTAAATGTTTTTTCACAAGCTTTTAGATGTAAAAAATTGGAAAGTGTAATGACAGGCAGCTGCGCTACTATAAACTTGATTTTTCTTAGAGACCACCGCACTAGCAAGTCTTTCAGCCCAAGAGTTTTGTGGACGTAAACCAAAGAAGATATGTAATAACCAACAACAAATAAAATCGGTGAAGTGCCAATAATCTTTATTTCAGTCATCGATAAGAAAGCCCCGGATATAAAGTATAATAATTGTTTATGCTCTGGCTACTTCTGAGTTGGACACGGCGACGTGCTATGTTAGACAACAATTCTTGCTTTACAGTAAATATAGCAACAATGGATCTTTCTAACTGGGCATCGTTTGCAGAGTTCTGTCTCGTGTGCGCAGTGTAAGCAAGCATGCACTTTATTTCAAGCGGACCAGAAGACGTCTGAGCATGGACAGAGTTGAAGGTTGACATGTTTTTCTCCTTTCTTACCTCCAAGACACTTTTATGTAGTGAAAGGCAAAGCGTCGGCAGTCAGAGAGCAAAATTAATTACAATCTGCGCGTCCGACAATAAGCAACTGTCATGTTTATTAGCATCACTGTCAGGCTTCGTATCACGAAGCGGGTGTATGTCTGCAGTAGCTTCCCGAACAAGCCCACCGAGCTCCTCCTGGCCTCAGTGTGAGGGCAGACAGAATGGGCTTGCACGAATGGAATTTACGAGGCAACTGCATAGATCTGCAAACAATCCAGTTTTACATTACGGCACGTTGCTAATTCCTTCGGCGGGTTGTAAGTCACTATCAGCCGTGAAATGACTGTCACGAAATCGTCACCTCACTAAGAATGACCGTCAAGAAATGCTACGTTTTATTATTCTCTCAGAGTGGACCAGTTTTAATTTTTACTTAGTGTCGTCCACGTAGAATAAGCTACCTCCCAGCTCTGCTTCCTCTCAAAGTGCTGAATATATTCAGCCGCATTTCACCACAGATTGACCAGAGATCACCACAGCTTGACCGCATGCTTGGACCGTGCTGTTAATATCACCACACTTTTCCGCGCTCGTCAACTCTTTCGTCGTAATCAGTGCCAAGGGCGTGCTTCAAAAACGCGCGTAAACGTGTGCAATGAGAATTCCCCGTCACCCCGAAAGCTACTGCTTTAAAGGCCTTAGGATCCGTCGGCGGAGGTTAATCTTGGACTTCTTATCCTCTTTCCGGTGCTTCGAGCAGAGTGCCGGCATCCGTTCTATGCCCCCTTTCCCGTCAACCTCCTATTCTTCCCCTCCAGCACGTAGCGTCGTCTATAGCAACATCTTTGTCCTCCCCGCTCACCATGTGCGTAAATTTATTTTCCCTCATTTCAAGCGGAGGTCATTCCTGTCCGACTTAGGATTCCTCCCCCACCGTTTCGTGGCGGATGAGAAGGGGCGTCACGTTCATTGTCTAATGCCCGGTAAATGAACCCGCCAGGGGACAATATTCTATGGTATCCAGGAACAGGATCCAAGACACATCCTCAGACAAAGGAGAGGTCTCGAAATAGGTCACAGGGCATCTCGGAGGCAACTATACGGGAGCTCATATTTCGAAGTGCCACCGCAGAAGGAAGCGCCTTTGTGATGTTCCGTTTTGCTGCTGGTTGCTTTATCCTCGGCCCACTACTGACGTCGAGAACGGCACGGGCAGGTCGCACTTTATGCGGCCGTCCCGATTCCCCGGCCACAGTTCGCACACAGTGTGAGCATCGTTCTTGCTGCGCAGAAGGCCAGTTGCCTGCGTGGCAGCACGCTTTGCGGATTCTGTCAAAGAGTTCTTGGTGCCTAGAAATGAAAGCGCTATCGTGTTTGATTGCCTTCGAGTATATATGTGATTTTTATTTGCTTTTTGTAACATTTTGGGGCTTTTCCATGTATTTGTATTTCCATGCATTTGTATATCCTATGTATATATTTGTATCTCTTGCGATCATTTATGAAAGAAAAAAGTGATGAGTACTTACGCGTTATCTTTGTATTGCATTTTCCGATGCCTATTCTTATTGTCCCCATAATCTTCGCTTTACCTTGCATGTATTCTTGAAATAGTGTGTATGCCTGGTCGACTGTTTGCCTGCGGCCAGAACACACTCCTGTAAAAGTCCCTGAAACAGGGATTGGCAGTATTGATAAATAAATAAAGAAAATAAATATTCCCCGTAAAGGTGGGTTTTCTTTAGCTAAATGTCGAACAGGCGTTCAATACGCGAAGCTTTTCTCACGTTAGATAAGCCGGTGATCCTTCAGTGCCTCCGCTCTGGTGGGATGGCATGTCATCGATGAGAGGCAGTTTCGTTCGCCGCATAAACTCGATTCCCTTCACGAATGGCTTCTCCCCGGAAATGCGTTCGTATTCGAAGTCTGCTCTAGTTAGAACTTTTGTGCGCGTCGGTTACCGCCGCTAAGTGACAAGTATACTAAGCAGTTTCTTTATGGTTGACGATCGTCCCCAACAAAGCTTTTTGTCTCGGCGTAGCACACTATTTAGCCAGGAAGTAACGATTGTGGTGCCTCTAACTTTTTTCCGCAGATCAATTTTTGAGGCGACGCTTCCATCTCGGGCTTACCTTTTGACCACATCAGCGAGTTCAATGAACTTTCGACGCTTATCTTGAACCGTCATTGAGCACGGCGGCTCTTCAAAGGATCCGTTTCAATGTACTCTAATTGCCCGTTCACTTCAACCGGCCCACTCCCCAGTGGAAGATGGGATTTGGATTTCCGAGTTCCACCTTCGCAACAGCGCCAACAAAAGTTGGAATTTAAGTTTTTGAAATCAGAACCGCATGAATGCCCTCTGCGCTTCGGAAATGTCATTTTGAAATTGGCTCTTTAAACTTTATTTATCAAGAATGTATTCAGGGAGTGCTTGATGGCCTAGGGGCAGTCGAAGTGGAGGGTTAATGAACTTTGCGGTATATACAAGGTATGCAAATAAAAGTATACTTTTCGTATAGGCCAGCCTTGTGCACAGAGGAAATACAATGACCAGTTTTAGTCATATCAATTTTTTTTATATTTTTTCATTCACGTATGTATTTCAGGTATCAACGTTATTCGATGTCTGTTTCTTGTTCTCCTTGTAATATTACGTGCATATTATGATAGCACATAAAATTTAATCATTATGGTATATATTATGAATAGGTGCTTTTGACTGCCTGGATATGCATGTGTGATTAGCTCTTGACAAAAGCAAATAGGTAAGCCGCGTCTAAGCTGTCTAGTGAAACTCTTTTAGTATCCGTGGAAGGCCTAACTTTCTCAGGGTTGAAGAAGAGGGGTCACCTCATCTTTTAGAGATTCAGGATGATGGCGATGTATACGGAGGTGCACAGCATGGCTCATCAGCAAACCCCTCTTGTGTTTTCTGGTCTGTACTTTTTGACAAAGGCTGTATATACGTATGTAGGTGTGCAGGTGTGCGTGCGTGCGTGTGTCCTCACCCGCGAACAATTTGTCAACGACCCGCTCCATTGAAGAAATGTTATCATGATGTCTTAATATTATAACGTTTTGACAAGTGCACGGGCGAGGTCACTGTTCTGGTTTTTCAGCGCACCGCTTATTTCACGCTTCTGTTATACTTGCTAGCTGTTAATCCCTGCGCTGTTTCTTTTCTGTCCAAATAATAAAACAAACGGTAAGGCATGTCTTCGCTTTTTTATTTATTTTTTGTGCACGAAGGAATGGCCTTCGCTTAACCCGTTACTGGCAAAAGTGAGGAAACGCGGCTTTTTCTCGGGCTCTCAGCAAATTCATAGACAAAAGAATTTCACCTTTTCGTTCTCTGGCGTCGCCAAAAATGAGACGCTTTCCATGTTTCAGCCTACACAGATGCAATTGTGCCTTCGATGGCTCTTGTGTAGAACCACCGGCACACTTGTTCCTTCCCACCGAACATGGGTCACATAGTAAAATGATACACTCACTCACACACTCACTTACTCCTTTCACCCACTAACTCATTCATTCACCCACTCACTCACCCAGACACTCACAAACTTAACCACTCATTCTCACCCACTCATTCAATCACCCACTCATTCACTCTGCCACTCACTCACACAGTCAGTCACTTTTTTCACTCACTAACTCATTCATTCGCCCACTCACTCACCCAGACACTCCCAAACATAACCACTCATTCTCACCCACTCACTCAGTCACCCGTTCATTCACTCTGCCACTCACACACTCACTCCTTTCACCCCTAACTCATTCATTCACCCACTCACTCACCCAAACAGTCAGTAACATAACCACTCACTCTCTCACCCGGTCACTTTCTCATCCGCTCCCTCACTCGCCCACTCATTCACCTTCCACTCACTCACACACTCGCTCCTTTCACCCACTCACTCACCCAGACACTCACCAACTTAACCACTCATTCTCACCCACTCACTCAGTCACCCACTCATTCACTCTGCCACTCACTCACGCACTCACTCCTTTCACCCTCTAACTCATTCATTCACCCACTCACTCACCCAGAAAGTCAGTAACATAACCACTCACTCTCTCACCCGGTCACTTTCTCATCCGTTCACTCACTCACCCACTCATTCACTCTGCCACTCACACACTCAGTCACTTTTTTCGCCCACTAACTCATTCGTTCGCCCGCTCACTCACCCAGACAGTCACCAACTTAACCGCTCACTCTCTCATCCACTCACTCGCTCACCCCGCCGGGGTGGCTGAGTGGTTAGGGCGCCTGGGTGCAGAGGCGGAGGACGCGAGAACAGTTTCGGGCGCGGCAGCCACGTTTCGATGGAGGCAAAACGCAAAAGGCGATCGGGTTCTGTGCGATGTCAGCGCACATTAAAGAACTTCCGGTGGTCTTAATTAACCCGGAGCCCTCCACTACGCCGTGCCTCATATATCGCTTCTTGACGTGGGACCCCACAATCTGCACTTTCACTAACTCACTGATTGCATTCCTCTATTCTGGCGAGAATAAAGAACGCAAGACCTTGTTTGAGCTCACAGCCACGTCTCAGAATATATATATATATATATATATATATATATATATATATATATATATATATATATATATATATATGCGCCCTGAGATGCTCTCAAGCTTAAGAAAAGGTGCAAGAAAGAGAAGCGTAAATGCACCTTTCTTCCGTCCAGCTGTGATGCCGCTCTTAGTATTTTGCATTGAAATTAAATCGTTTCAATAAAATACGCGTACACTCGTGTACGTCGGTAACGTGTCCTAAACTAACTGTGATTATCAGATTCAATTTTGATGCTTTTTATATGTTATAAATGTCCACAGAGAAGATTCTGGCAAATGAATCCTCGAAATTTTTTAGGTTTTTGCTCGTTCTAATGTGTTTTAATCGCACGCCTCGTCCACGGACAGAACAGCTTCCCAAGAGGACCAAGAAATCTGCGGCTCACTGTTTACATGATGGCTTCTTGCGAGGGGAAGAAACAGCTAGTGTAAGCCACGAGAAGCGAAGACGGTAATAAGGGGAATCACCGAGCGCCACCGACTCGACAAGGCGTTCTTCTTGGGGCTCGTCGTGAATAAACCGCGTCCCCTGTCCTCCGCGTTGCTTATGGGCTTATGGTGTTGTCGCGAGGACAAAAAAGCATTGCTAGGGCGCGGAGAAAAATAAACAGGGACTGCAGCATCAAAGCACTGCCTCTAGTGTCGCCGACGGGAGTCCCGATGTTCGGGCCAGTACACGCCTCGGACAAGAGATGTCCGGGCTTTTTGTCTTACTTAGGGATAAAGTCCGGAGTCCCGTGGCGGCGTGAACAAGCTTCGAGCTTAAAGAACACCGACGACTAGCTAACCCGTGATGAATACGCTGTTCGGGGCATTGTCTCATTTAACAAGGCTTAAGCGCGTTGCTCTCTCTCTCTCTCTCTCCTCCTCTTCAGGAGGGTGCAGATCCTTAATTATGGCTCTATTCCCGCTCTTGAGACATGATCTGAGTCTTAATCTTGACGTAAGTTTTGCATAAGCCGGAATCCTTTCAAGAATGTGGAGTGTACGAAAAGAAGGTAGAGAAATAGAACACAATGAAATAAAGATTAATTCACTGACATTTGGCCGGCTTATTTCGCTACACCCCATGTTGCTTCGCGCTCTTTTTATCGCACTGTATCGCTGACTCCCGCGATAACCTTGCCAGCGCTTTTTCTATAACGCGTATCGTATCGCGTTCCGTAGCTGTATCAAACATGGGAGCAACGCCCCTAAAGCAGTTTGTGCGTGGATTCCCTAGTGGTTAATTATTAAACTTTTTTCCCCATTCAGGAGCCACAGACAGTCCGGATCTCTTCTATTAATCCCTTTTTGTGAACGCTTCCAGCGACTGCGTATCCGGTGACGCCACCGTGGGGACGGCGAGCAACCTACCATAAACTATGTCCGAAATAAATTATGTTCATCAGTGCGGTCAATGGGTAATGAATAACGTCGCGCAGGCGGAACAAAGAAGACAAATAGAGATTCGTGGGCGGCAAGAAGGATGTAATGACACTGTGGTCGTCACATTGGCTGCAATTTTTGCGGAAAGTTTTCCCCTTTCTTCGTTGTAGTCGCCAATAAAGCATGTCTCAGTTAAGTTTAGGTAATAAAATCCGCTCCGCATGCAGCCAGCTACGCGGTGAACTCTGCGAACAGGGCTCGTTATTGGTTACCTTGTATGAGGTAATATTTCTTTTGCTTTCTTGCTAGCTTCTGTAACTTCTGGTTAGTTGTATTTATACAACTAGCCTTATTAACCTTCGCAATCTTCTGCTTCCGCTCTCGGTATCACTGTGGTGTTCACGCTGTCGAGTCAATGTTCTACCTCCAGCGCCATTAACTGCAGCTCTTTTTCAATGTTTCTTTAATAACTCCAGAAATTGCTCAACTTTCTTAGTCGACTTATTAGTAGACTAAGTGGTGCTGCAACTTCCCTCTACTCAGGCCCCGCCCCTCTGCAAAAAAACAAATGAAGTAAAGGTTACTTGTGTAAAATGGCCTGCTTTTCTCACTCTAATAAACGTTGTGCGTCATGGTGATCAATCTGCCCCAGTCAAACCTTGTACATGCGATTGAGCAGGGCTTCTAATCCTGAATTAAAGCATAAAGCCAAAATATCCGGAGAGGATATTGCGATTTACAACCATGTTTTATCCACGAAGCTTTGAAATGCGCAACTTAGAGTTGCGCGTTTAAATGCGCAACTAACTTGGGAAGGTCACTACGCCTGCGTTTTGGTAGAGTTGGGAAGAAATGATATGTACAGGAAGAAAAAAAGTGGAAATTTAAGCTTTGGAGCCGGTAATCATGTTTTTTTTTTCATTTTTGTAGTAAAAGATCAGGGACGCTAAGAAAATTGAATACAAGAGTTTGGTTTGTGACGGAAACCGCAATCCCACCCAAAAATGGTAGACAGTCTATAGACTTCCTTATAGACTCTATTGCCTTCCTATAGATATTTCTATTTGTCTATCCATAGTCTATAGACTGTCTATAGACAAAAGGCTACTAAAAGTGTATGGCCATAAATCTATAGATTGTCTATAGACTTCTATAGGATTTGTATTGCCTATAAACTGTTCTCTAGGGTTTGTCTATAAAGAGTCTTCACTCTTTATAGACGAAAGTCTATGGACAGTCTATAGACTGTCGAAAGAAATTGTCTTAAGAAAACGCCCGCCAAAAATGTCTTCGAGGTGGATCCGCAAACTTCCTTTCCACAAATCTTGTTTCATTTGTATCGATTTTTTATCGATGACACACCACCAAGGCTACGCGGCCCTTCCTGCTGGCCCCGTCGTCTGGGTCCTGGATAACCAATTGTACTAGTACCCATGTATTTAGTTAGTCTCTGCCAGCCCAGGAGATTCGTGATGAAGTCGCATGATTGCCTCTTCAATCAGCGGTAGTTCGCTAAGCTTCGAATACTAGCAACGACAGGCAGCGAAATGCACCGAAACGCGGACCGCAAACCTTATTATCTCGTCCTTATTTAATTACCGAGCTTACACTACTTCGAGCATGGCATTGCATTACTTTTTAGACTAATCATCCTCCGTGTTTGCCGGTGTTTTCATTTGTCTTGTGTCTTTGGTTCATGTTTCTTTCGATCGTTTCTCGTAAGTACAGGGAATTCAATTTCAGCTCAGGCAGGCTAATGTTATTGTACTGTTATTGTTACTGAGAGCACTTTCCAGCTAGAAAGCATCAATTCATTCCCCCAATATGTTTATAATAATAATAATAATAATAATAATAATAATAATAATAATAATAATAATAATAATAATAATAATAATAATAATAATAATAATAATAATAATACGTTTATTTTCCATCAAAGTGATGGGGAGGTAGAGAGAAAAGGCCGGGCGACTGGCTTTACGAGGCTCCCACCCCTTTTATCGATCAAACAAACACGTTATAAAAAACTACAGACGTCGCAAAGCTTGGTAGCGTTTAGCATGATATCAAAACAGAATTCATCATACACAGGCCTTCAACCATTTGCTCTTTGCGCCCACAGCAGCAGGAAGACGATGCCCGATTAGAGAGCAAGTGGTTCCCACTCTTCATGCGACACTGCATTGGGCTTCTTCGTCTTCTTATCCCAGCCTTCCCAAAGATTTGCTTTGGATTCAAGCCCAGGCCGGGCCCGGCATGAAGTAGTGGGCCAGGGTTGAGCTCGGTCCCGTAAATAGATGGGCTGTCTACGAATTCTATTTATGATTGGAGGGTGAAGTACACTAAGGCCATTTTAACAGCAGCACGGAATAAAAGGGGCCCAACGGGCTGGCAGAGAAACAATTACTCAAGAGCTTGAATTATTCTTTTTTGCTTCTGTTGCAGCTGGATTTTTATCACGCGAGAAAAATTGCGAACAATATTGATTTCTTTAAATGCTTTTTTACTTGGACTGTTGCCCGGAACGTCTCACAAATGAAAGAATCCCGGCGTTAAAAATTTTCAATTATTTGTGTAATAAACCATTGAAAGTTTATGTAATAATTTTTTCGTTAGGCAGAATAAGAACAAACTCATTAGTAGACCAAGTTTGGTCCCCATCACCCACAGTGCTGTAACTAAGTAACATGGGACACACTCGTTTATTGCATTGAATAGTAAAATAAAAAAAGTTAAAAATGAAATGCAGGAAATGGAGCAGACGGCTGCAATATAGCGGCGTTCTTAGTGGAGCATTGTAACGTAGCCATGTCTCACTTGTACGCGTGCGTTTGCCTACTTCTTTGGCTGTTTCATCTAACAGCGAGAACAAGCTGTCGGATATACGAGAAGGCGGTCCGAATTGGCTCAGTTTTGTGTTATCGCTCACGACTGGAAATTTAATGTCTCGTAAAGACGGCTGGAGAAGGACTGCTCCCGCCAGACAGCCTTTGATGTTTTGCCTTGACCTCCGAAGAATATCTCTTCGCAATGAGGAAAGCCCCTTTGAGAAACGCATATTGGTTTGGACACTTCAGGCCTTGAAACGCATGCTACGCAATAAACAGGCGCTTTTGCTTCCTGTCTCCATTAAAACGCGACCGGTGCACCAATTCATGCAACCAGCGAAATCGTAGTCATTAAAAAAAATTCATGCGATTGCTACGGCTTTGAGGTCGTGTTAATATTAGGCTGACTGATTAAAATTATAGGAGCAACGCAAAGTTTACTGCGCGTGTATACAAGCCTTTTCATTGGGCTCTCTTAACTTCGGGGCTATTCATTACAGACAAGATCACTACTCAAAATGCAGTGCGGGCGAACCCGCCTTCTCATCTCTTTTTTTTCTTACATTTTTTTTTCAAGAGTTATTGCTACTTCAGTGCCTCTGCCGGACGCTTCTGTACTTGCGTACCAGCAGACTTGCACTGAGTGAGCGATTTACCTTTCGAGCTGTTGAATGGGCCCATTCCCTGGGTTAGCCGGGCCACACGTCGACCATGGCGGGCCGGGCCAGGGCTCAAGAGTGATAACGTAGGAGGTCTGGGCTAGGCACGGGCTTGAAGCTGTGGGCCTGGCCTGGACTCGAGCTTTCAGTCTCAAGCTCGGGCCGGGTTCGGGACTCACAGTGCGGCTCATTCAGTGCTCTATTCTAGACTCATGCTGTGATGTGAATAGCTATAGAAGCAGCTCAAAGCAGATACGTTGTGCTTGTAACAAAACGCTTTCGCTGCGCCTCATAGAAGAAGAAGACAACTCAGTGGTTACTAAGTTCATGTAGTATATATGTAAAACCGATTATCAAGCCACTTAAGAAAACTTCCGGACGCGATCAACCAAAGATTGTGCCCGCACCAAAGACAAACACGGACGAGGCCCGCCGGATAACGTGACCGCAAGGATACATTTTTTAGATCATTCCACGCACTACCCATTTCAGTAATGTTCTCAGTACCCTTTAGGCTAACGCGGTAGGCCTGTGTTATGTCCCATTAACGGCACCGGCGGTGCTCCACCGTGGAAATGCATCTGTACAACCATGGGTGCAAGGAGCAGTGTACGGGCTGCCACCGAAGATGCCATCATTGCGATTCGCGTGAGGTGGTCTTCAAAGAGGCCTTCGGCCATCTTTAACGAGCAGTCAATCATCAATAATCATCAATTGTCAGTGGCGTGCACTGAATTGTTTGACGGGTGGAAAGGGACCGAAAGGAGGAGCTGCGAAGAAAGCATAGAGAAGAAAGGGTGCGTGTTCAAGGGCAGAGGATGAAGAAAGGAAAAGAAGGGAAGAGAAGAAGGACACACGGCGAAGGCATTGGGAACGGTAGAAAAGGGGACTGTTTGTAGGAGAGCGCCCGCCTTCCCGCGGGATACCGCTGAAGGCCGAATCCGGGTGCCTGTAATCGGGCGATGCACGAAGTAGCGCCTAACGAAGCCAACAGCCGCGCAACATCGGTGGAGAGAGGGCCTTCTTCCTAGGAAATAAATAATTGTCAGCGGGCGGATGGCTTGTTTGCAGAGCGCTGCGCGAAAGCCATGATTGAGGAGCATTCGAGGAGGCCTAGCGCGCGCTGGCGGCTAATTTTTTTCGAAGGCCTAACAACATTCCGCTAAGCACGCCGCGGACGAGGCCACGAAGCGTGGTTCGCCTGTCCCCTTTATCGCCGCCATTGTTGGAGCCAACGTTCACCTCTGGACGACATTTCCGCACTATGCCGCGCGTATGAAACCTCTCGTCGGTCACCTCCTGAATTCGCATTGAAGGGAAACTGAGGAAAACATCATGCATTGTTTGTGCTTCGTTCTTCAAGGGTTTAATGATTTTTCTGGCAGCCTTAATGTGCATTGCTTACTGAGAAATTTGATTTAAAAAAGGGTCCTCTTCCCCTCTACTCATTTCAAAGTCGTGACGTAAGGATCAAAAAGGACTCTGCGATCATTGTTTCGAAGTAGATAGCAGCGCAGCTTGGGTTCAGGTATTTGCGTAAGAACTGCGTGACGTCACTACTTGCGTGTGACGACGGCCAAAGGCAGTTACAGTTGCATTTCATCTTCTGGTCCTTACTCGCTTATGGGAGCTCCGGTTTCAGTGAATGCATCCTCTTTCTCAAATGAATGCGATGACCTATTGCTACAGCCCCGCTTCTATTTGTCTTCAGTGTTACTTTGTGCTTGAATGCAGGCGCAATGTGCCAGTGTGCCCATTGTGCGATGTGCAAGAGGCGCAATGTTAGGTGCCATCTGGCCAGGGTGACATGGCCGATGACGCGTTTCCTGCAGAGGCCGTAAAAAAACTGCTGGTATTTACGCGATCGCTGGACGACCGCGGCATGAATGCACCGCGTGCCACGATTATCGAATACTAGCACGGGCGCGCTCTACTTCCTTGCGGACAACTGTACTCCAGCGACAGGTTTTTTCCAGCGCATTTCGAACACGCGATCTTTACCTTGGCCGTCCGAGTTTGCACGAAGAACTGTCGGTCGACTTTAAGGTTGTAAAGTTGACAAGTCGGTCAAACAAAGAAGTGGGCCAAACATCACTGCAGTGGTCTCTTTAAATGCGGTGTCATTTGTTACCTTATGGTCGCGTAATAAGTTCTCTCTGGCCAGGGGCGTAGCCAGGGGAGGGGAGGGGGCTTATGGGGCTCCAGCTCTCCCCCCCCCCGAAATTTTTTCGAACTTTCACGCATCGCTGACCAAAACAACCACCGGCGCCGGAAGTCATTCTGTGCTTTGTCACCTACAGTGTCTTTTTCAGACTTGAAAATACATTTTAGCGCGAACATTGCTAACTCGGGTTGAATTTCGTGGCAACGCCCATGCAGCTGGAGTCATGTAACGCAAGGGACCCCATTCTAGCACAAACTTTCAAGAGCCTATCGATGGCTCGCTGTTGCGACTAAAATTTCAGTGCAATTACTCGCAATGCATGACCGGTGACAGCTGCTGCTGCAGAGTACACTGGAACGAAGGACAGCTCATTGAGATTTTTCTCTGGCCGTTGCATATGTACAAAAATGTAAAAATTCTTGAACGACACACATTCATCAACATATTTGTCCTCTACTTGCTAATTCCATGGCCTTTGCGTTTTTCATATCAGCGGCATGTGCTGCTTTGCTGCTTCCGGACCGGTATAGTTCTAGCCTTCGTGTGATATTTGCTTTACTTATTAAATACGCAAAACATGGGAACATTGGTATCAGTATTGTCTGCCACGAGTGAACGATAAGAAGATAGTTGGTATGACATGATTACAAGACATAAAACTGTGCAGGGGACAAAACATAGAAGAGAAGCAAATAGGATGAGCTCGCCCCGTTTGCTCCTCCCATGTGTCTTGTCCCCTGCTCAGTTTTATGTTTTGTAATCATGTCTGCCACAATTTTTAAGACATACTAATACAATATTTTATTAAAAAAATACATTTTGCACTTGTCTAGACAGTGCGCAGCGTTATCTAATACACAATGGCATTGTAAATGGCAATGCAGTTATCATAGTTGCGTTTGATCCTCCCACAAATTCTATGAGGATGCCGCGCCACAACATGAGCCCCCCCCCCCCCCCCCCCCGAGCAAAATTTCTGGTTACGCTACTGTCTCTGGCGTCAGCTTCAGGGCAGCATGGCTCGCATTTCTCCCACGATTAGAGAGTAATGTTTATTGAGAAGTGAAGTGCACTCTTATTAAAAGACAAGAGAAAACAGGAAAGATTGTTAGATGGTAGAAAATTGGGACTTATCTTCCTGAGTTATTTAGGACAAGTTAATTTGCCAAGTTGCAAAATGAACCGTGATTTCAGGCGCAGGGTTTTTACAGGCATTCAAGTAATTTCCTTCTTTTATTTTCTTCGGTGTAGCCTCTAACGAACTGCTGTTCTGAGCATGAATTCGCACTCGCGAGATTAAGACGAAGCATTATAGAATGGTAAATGACGAAGCTTCTTAAAATTCTTGGCAGCATGCGCCGCCTCTAGATTCTGGTAAGAATGCTGGGCACTCACCGAAAGAAAGAATCTCTCGGCCTCCAGGGCGCAACCAATCAGCGGCGAGCCCTGAAAGCTAAGTCCTGCATGAATGGTCGTATATTGTCTGTTACGCCTCCGTTTTCTTCTGATCGAGTGCCGCCCCCGTGGTCCCTCTTAACAAAAAAAGACATGATAAAAAAGGACCATAAGCATCTTGGGGACACACGGACGCTTCTGTATTTCTTTTATTCCTTTTTTTTGTTTTCACTTACTAGCGTTAAAGTTGATATTTCGCCTCGCAGGATACTTATAATTGTAGACTGTTTGCCTCTTTATTCTGCGACGCAGATTTTAGACGTAGAAGAAAAAGCAGCTTCTTATTGTTTCCCTTGCCCTTGCAGCTAGTCCAGGTCCTTCAAGATACTCGCTTCCTTAAAAGTGATGTGTAGTGCTACATGGCGTTCATATCTCGGATTATAATCATGATACGGCTGTGCACGGTGCGCAATTGCTAAATGTTCACTCAAGCAAAAGCAGCTGGAATCGACCCTTCAACACGTCTCAAAGCAAGGCGCGTCTCATGTTTGAAGGGCTAAACGCTGTTCAATAACAGATATTTCTACAAAATTTATTTAAGCGCTTTATCCCGTACACCTTGTTACTAAACACGTTCACTTCAAAAATAAATAAACTACAGTACAGTTTTATTTTCGGTCAGAAGTAAGATGGGATCGTGTGCTTCAGAATCTAATATATTGAATCCAGGGAGCCGCGATCCAAGAATTATTGCTCGTCTCTCATCGTACCTTGTATCCCCGTGTTTCACTGCCGACTCCCTGAAAACGCTAATGCACGAAGAGAACATGTTTTCGCTACGAGCTTTTCATTACATATTTTCTTTGCGATGAAGAAAAAGCTGCAGCTTACTGCGCTCTTTCAATCGAACGACAAATATTCGGTTAAAGAAGTCGAATGCGTTTCTTCTTTTCCAAGTAATTTTATTTTGAATATATTGTTAACTCGTAACCGTGCATTGAATTTCTCTTCCACTCCTAAAACCTCTTTCTGTGAAGTGAAGTTGATCTGTCTAAGTTGTCGGATTCAAGACATACCATCAGAATAAACAAATGTCCTGTATCACACAACTCTGCATGCTTGAGTTGAGTGTGCCTTTTGTTCCCATGTTTTGCTTGTTCACCTAACCCTTCTATGTTGTGTTAATGCCTCTTTCCTATGTTGCCTATGTTCCTTTGCTCACTCCTTTTTATAAAGTAGTAAAGGAGGATAGCTCACTCTCTTTTTACTTCTTCCTCTTTAGAGTGCAGTAATTGTTCTCAGGAACAACCAGTCCTTGTCGGCTACGTCGTTGTTATCAGTATTGTGGTACAGTTCAGGTTGGCCGGTCGACTGCGACGTCGAGGTGCACTTCAGCGTTGGCGCAGACCGAGACCAAAACAGACCGTGCTTAATCGTTTTCAGTTAAATATTAACGCTGCTCACCGGTGTTTTCAGGCCTCTTTCAAGGCCAAATAAAAACAGATATCCAAAAGCTTTGTATCTGTACTCCTTTATAACGGTGTCAACTTCACCAGCCCATTCCGCAGCATCTCCTTTGTGAGCTGCAACCTGAGTGATGGTGCCGTCGATAAGTGGCACTCGGGGCATTCAACAGCTGCACTATCCACTGCTGTTCGAAAGCTTCAGGTGAAGTGCGGTTCTAACATGAAATGGCTTTGCCAAAGTATTGGCCCCGAAGTTCCGCAAACAAGACACTTCAAAACGGCATGTTCTAATTTCAAATAATGCTTTTATTTCTTATCGTTATCATCCTTTACTTCACTTTTTTTTCAGTCTACCTGAGCAGTTTGATGCGTTGAGTACATTGAATGACCGGAAGAACGAAAGAAGTTTTTATCCCTCATATTTGGGAATAGATTAGTTGAGCGAGCAGTTCAAAAGGTTTCCCAGAAATTAAAGACAGAGGTGCTAGAAGCAAATTTAAACGCAGTAGTTTTGTACAGGCTCGAGCAACAAGTGCGTTTTTCTGCGGCGACACGGAAAGCAAAAAATCTGTTGACGACAACCATCCTTTAGGAGGAGCGCCACCCGAGGGCTTGACAGGTGCTTGTGTCAGCGTTGTCCGAACACGTATGCTTGTATACTGCGTAGCTGCGGACAAGCGCACTTGTTCGCATAGCTTGGAAGGAAGACCTTTGAAAGCGTCACTATATTAAACGGCAAGGTTGCTCCACCTTGTCCGATGCTTCCCTTGCTCCTGCCAAGGGGTCTTGCTTTGTGTTCGAGAACCGAGTTCTCTGGAACCTCTTCAACAAGTGCAAAATGTCTCGGTGAGGGAGAAATAAGTCTTAAGCAATGTTTCGGACGCAGTAGCGTCGTAGATTCACTAAAGCGTACAGACATCACGTCCATTTTTTCCCGGCTTATTCCTTGTTGTTTCTTTTTTCTTCTCCTCAACTTTGGAGCACGCGATCCGTATCATTTCCCTTTACTCCTGTCCCGCGGTGCGGAGCGCAGCAGGTTTTTCTGATGCCCGTCTCTGTCGTCTTCCGAAGACAGAACGCAGCCATCTACTCTACCCTGCGGGTTTGTAGATGCGATTGAAAGCCGAGCTCACGACACCAGGGAGCAGCGCCTGTTCCTCTCTCAAGTGCCACGACCCCGAAGACATCGCGCGAGTGAGGGGCGTTCCTTTTTTTTTTTAACCCGATTCATTTGTGGAATTCCATGCGCAAACTGCCTGCCTAGAGGCCACCCGCAGTTTCTTCTCGTCGCATGCACTATATAGACTCACCGAGGAAAAAAGTGAACGAAAAAATGAGCCCACGGCTCGAAACGGAGTGACACGCTACAGACAGGAAAAGACCTAAACGAGATTACGGCCCAAGCGAGCTTGAAAAGCAGCCGTCTAAACGATACCTGTGTGTGTTAGTCCGAGTCTGGGATTCTCGACAGGCCTTCCTTGTGCTGCACTTTGTTTTCTTAAAGGAAGCTGCCTCTACGCAAAAACCTCTTTGAAAACATGTTGCAGAGTCTGCCGACCGCATCTTGCAAAAGTGTTTCTAGAGCGAGCATCGAAATCTGTCACTTGCGTGTGTAGAACTAATTTGTCTCAGGGTGCGTTGCGTTTGCGAGGATTTGATTTATCGTACGAGCGTGAAGCCGCACAGGGAAGCAATACCATCAGTCACCTGTTTTGGACACTGATGAGATACGAATTATGTGTTCTTGCACACTGCACAATAAAGAACGGCGCTTTTAAGGCGAAAGCCTTTATAGGCTCATGACTCGCCAGCTTGTCCGGTCGCGCTTCTGTCACACAATAGCTGTCAATGAAACTGATAACGTCATCGATGACGTCATCAATGGTGTAGTATGAAGTACCACTAAATCATCAGAATATATATAGTAACAGTTCAGTTAATTATTTAATCAGCTAGTTTGCTTATAATAGGTCTTAGGTAATCAGTCAATTAATTAGAAATTACTTTAGGCACTTAATTAGTATTAAATATTACTTACCACTCAACCAATAATAAACTAATAATAACAAATAATTAGTAATGTGTTATAATTAATTATTTTGATGTAGTATGCCGTAACCGAAAACTCGGGGCACGTTGAATAAGACCGCGTAGAAGTAGAAATGGATCTAACCGAAGACGATTCACTCCTATAAAGTGAGTGCAAAGGTTGATAACAATCGCATAGTCTGATTAGTAGTTTCCGCACAGACGGCGACAGGGGCAGCAACACGGCGCAAAAGGCTTTCGCCTCATCGCACTTTAGGCCACCAAATTGCCCCCTAATTTTTAACCAACGCGTTTGTGCGCGGGACTCTGTTGCTTTCACTCCACTTGGAAAATAATTTTTGTTTACTTACATTTAATCTTGTTTATCTTGTTTAATTCATTATTAATTCCGGCGTCACCTTCTGCTCTCCCACAAGTGGAGAGTGTGGTATCCCGCTCTGCACCTGCCACCTGCACTTAAACACCACCTGCCACTGTTAGCAGGTGGAGGTTTCACACAGACGACGACGGCGCCAACGCCGGAGAGTTGTCGCTTCATGACACTCCTAATGCCATCGCATCAAAAACATGATGAAAGTTTTAGCGTCCGGTTGATTGCGCTCCACCTGATAGAGCTAGCATACCTTGCACGCGTGTGTATCTTACCTGTGACAACACTCTTTTATGCATTGTTTTTTCTCCATTTTCATCGGTTTCGGCGATATACGCACGCAACGCGCGGACGATAAATTTTGTCTTAGTTCAGCATTTTGTTTCCATCTCCTGTTATCTTACGTTCTGTCCTGCTATGTTTGTTTTTTCCTAGCATTCTACTTGGCGTGTGCCCTGCTCACGCAAATAAATTTCTGCGCGAACAATTACGTTATCACGTGAAGGTGCTACAGGATGGATGTTTATTCATGGTTTTGGTTGAGAAAATGGAGCAAAAGCCGGAGCGCCTTGTCATAAAGAGCTGTACGATTGTCATCCGGAGCCATGGAGTAACTGTACCTTTTAACCAGATCATTCTACTTAACAAGCTACAAATACGTACAGGTTGAGTTAGAAGTTCCCAGGCGACAGGGTCTGCTTTTCATCGGTATATCCTAGCACATCACATGCCGTTAAAGCTATCAAGGTTGTAAGAGATTAGAGCGATGCTTCTTCTGCCCTTTACAGATATTTTGAGCTTCGAGGGCATCGTAACTGCCGACTATACTGCTAAAAAATACACCATGTGGCCTTGGAACTTTTCACCGTTCCTTTACCTTCCCACTGCGCACCCAACTCCCAATAAACGCGCGCAGCGCGCTCATTTTAAGCAATGCAAATGCAATATTTTCCAAAGCAATGCCGTGAATATTGAGCAAGATTAGACGCACCGTCTTTCGGACATGCTAACAGCCAGTTTTACAAGGTAATACAAAGCAGCAGCATATCATGCTGCGTCGCCAGTCCGCGCGTGGTTCACTCGGAAAGTTGCAGCAACAAACTTCGATTAACTCGGAAAGTTCGGTTTAACCGTGATTGTGTTATTTCTATTCGATAGGATTGATAACCTCCGTTTCATTGTTTTTTTTTCCTTTAGCATGGTTTCACAGCTGACTTTCAAATACTTGATATTACAATTCAAATAACAAATTTTGCACTTTATCTTCTACGTACCTCTCGTTTTCAGGTGAACACCCCCCCCACCCCCCCCCCCCCCCCCCGCGAACGCTTTCAAAAGTTTTTCCTTTTTATTCGTGACTCAGATGCGGACTTCGAGACGCAGCTACGCTAAAACTCATTCGTGAGATGTTTAATATACAGGAACAGCCAAATTCGTCGCTGACACGAAGTTAACTGAATTTAATCCCCTCTTTCTTTCTCCTCTCAGAACCTACAAACGCTTTTTTTTTTTCAGCAAAATGACAGCAGTGCTAGAACGACAGACTATTCATCTTGATTTCTAGCTTCCTCTTTGTTCTTTCGGCCACATTGCGCTTACATTTCACCTCAAGTCGATACGTCGTGTCGTCCGCGGAGAGCGCCATCATATTAGTCCTCACACACCATGGGGCGCGCAGCATTTTCTTCTTTCAAGACCGACGCAGGAAGAGAGACCCGAGCAGAATCTTCTTGCCACGACCGTTCCTTTCTCCCACATCTGGTCGACCATGAACGAACACATAAAGGCGCAACTGTCACATAGAGAACAGCCCTGTGCAGACCTATTCGGCGGTGCTTTCCCAATCGTAGCCGGTCGTCGGCCCGCCGCTTTTTTTCGTGATGTCCCAAGACGACGCGGCGCTCGCAGACGAAGGAGGAGACCAGAGGCTGTTCTGCCTAATGGCTCCTCACCGCGCAAATGAAGGCTACTGCAACGCAAGGCGCCTGTACGCGTGTAGTGACCGGATTAGGCTGAGTTTCCATCAGATTACGGTTCCCAGTCCACACCTCCCTCCCGCCACCTTCTTTTCCTCAAACGCTCATTGACTCGTCCTCTTTTGTTCCATGTTTTTTATCGCATATTTTACCTCGGAGCAGGAGCCCAGGATGCGAGCAGGAAGAATGTGGTGGGACAATTTGCAACAGAAACTCCAAGTTCAATTTGCCTCGTGTCGACTGGCCGGCTTCTTGCTAGCTAAGAGCAGCTAATTCCGCGCACAGCGCGAACGTGTCACGAATCCACCTCCTGACATTTCAATTCGATGAGAAATTAAGTAGGTTTAGGGTCTACCTTCTTGCCGATGATTCAGCCCTCATTGATGTTTTGACTTGACATTCGGTGAACTAGTCGGTTTTCCCTGGTCGATATCCGGTGTCGTGCGCTGAATCGTTTTGCGCGGCACCTGATTACATCCTTCTGATCTCCGACCGTTTTACGTCTTCACCATGCACTGGCGGCCGAGTGCGAACACCAGTACGCTTGTTGCCGAATGTTTCTTCCCCAGCGCCACTACGCTGTAGGAGACAGGAGCCCGAACCGCCATCGCTCAGGTAGCGCTGCACTGCGCCTACGAACACAGGAAGCAAACAGCGACCCCCGCGGCGCTAATCTTGCGCGGCAGCCCCTGAAGACGCATCGGTGACGTTAGACTAGTCGCGGTGGGAGACACGCCCTGCAGCAAAACGTAGGCGGTGAACACAGAAGGCCGAATCTTCTCTCCCCCCCCCCCCCCCCTCCCTGGCAGCTTTGATTTCTTTCCGCTTCGTGCAGCATCGGCCCCTTTTGTTGTGTCAGCCCCGCTGTCTGCGTGGCAGTCGAGCATCGCTGGCTGCGGCTGCGACAGCGTGGAGCGCATTATGCTTTTATGAATTACCCATCGGGGACTTTTTCCGGAGCCGCTGTCAGGGGCATCCATAACGGCAATGAAAATGCAATATCCCTCCGCGCCTAACGCAGTCGTGACAGCGGCTGCAACGTGCGAAGAAAAAAGGGGACACGCGGGACCGACACGGAATCAAAGAACGGAAGAGAAAGAAGCCGAGAAGCTGTTGTCTTCTTGCTCGACTGACTTAGTGGAGCCTTCCCACTCTCTCCTCGTCGATCGGCGTCACGATTCATGGTCTCGCGCCTTTTCTCGTCCGCGTCATAGTCGTTCGTAATGGCTCCGTGAATCATGAATGACCCCCCCCCCCCTCTCTCACTCTCTCTCTCCGCTCCACATTGCAGGATCACGAGTACGCGGCTTGAGCAGAATGCCTAAGCGGGCATCAGCAAGTGGAGGTGGAGCGCTGCGGTTTCTCTCTGCCACGTGAGGGCGACTGGCGTAGAAGAGGCAAAAGTTGCTTTTTTTTTTGCTTCTGAATTACTATTCCTAACTGCGCTTGATGGCAGTACGAATAAATGACGTCTCCACTGATTCGCAGTTGCTATCGCAACTATTGTTTTGCCCCCATTTACGGCAATGAAGGACTTTAGTGTGGAGAAGGCAGACTAGAATTCTGACCGAAGAATTATTTGAAATGAGATGAGACGGCGAACAGACACTCGATGGTAGCAGGCATCAAAGGGAACGTTCAGATCATGACAGGCAATCAACGACTGCTACAACAGGTTTGCAGCTGCCCGTTCTTTGCCAAGTGTACCTCGCAGGACATGTGCCGTTTGCGTCAGCTTTTTTTCTACTTTTTGCAGGCGCAAGAGTCGGAAGAGTACTAGTTGATAAAAAAATGAAGTACCAAACTAGGCTGCTTGCACCGAACCAAGAGACGGTGCGCACGAAAATAAAAAAAGAAACAGCTGAGAACTGTCTTTGGGTCGTTCTCAGACAGAATAGTGGGCCTGGCCCTTCGACGTGGGGCTCCGTCTCGACATAAGCAAGTAAGGAGCTGCCGGTATGCGCCGCTATCTCCCTTGGAGGACGTTTCTGTGTCTCTGCTAGCGAGATTCGAGCTCGTATTTCACCTCCCTGCTCTGCCGGCAGTGACACTCTCTCGCGAGAAACCGGGATATCTCGAGGAACGAGACGCCGAGCTTCACGTATTTCCAATCTGGTCAGGCCACCGGGTAGCCTGCATTGAATAGCAGGAACGGATCGTGTACGCGTCCTGGTCACAGCAGAAGCAGCAGTAGCAGCGCCAGCAGCAGTGTGCATTACATGGGTTCCCGACGGCATGTGAAGAAAGTTGGCGGCTCGATTCGGTTCGACCACCGTGCAGCTTTGGCAATGTCTGTGTTCGCGAGCGTTGTCTCCCACGAGACCACGGGTACCACCTACCAATACTGCCCCCCCCCGCCCCCTAAATGGACCACAGAAACGAAGAAACCCGAGGACTGAGAGAGAGGAGGAAGACAGGATTTTCTTGTCATGAATTTCTGGTGTCGCTGTCCGATTTACTGCCGTCTCTTTCCCCAAGGTTGTAAATGGTGTCTCGTACACTACACTCGTGAAATGGCCGAGACGGATCGATTTGCCTGTTTTTGCTACCGCCACCGTCCGCGGAGTGAGCTTGTGCGTGGAATCCATACTGAAATGAGGACGACAAGGAAGCGGTATGTAGTTCACAAGACTCTTTCATGCCGTTGCTAGGAACACAACGAGATGAGAAAGGGCATCTCATCGAAAGAAGAAACACTTGTGCTCGCCGGCGTCCAGATGTGCACACTCCCGTCGTTAAAGGAGTCTCGCATCCCTCGCTTCCATCCACGCATGCATTTTCCTTATGGTTTTTCCGTCTCTAACTGGATAAAGTTAACGCGTTGCTCTCAGGCCCCGGCACGACACCGAAAAGGGAAACGTCGCATATCACAATTTACAGCGTTCCAGTAAAATTGTACGTTTTTAATAGAGGGTTGTTTCCTCCCCTACCCTAATACAAGTATAGCGCGTATGTCGCGTATGAAAAAGCCCTAAAGCTGTAGTTTCGAATCTCTGTTGCTTTAAATATCACCCGGAACATCTTTACGGGTTCATCATTTAACTTCAAACCACGCGCGGGGGCGCCTTTTTACGACTCTCAGTTTAAAAATAAAGTTCTAAAAAATTGGCAGAGGTATTTATAATCGGTAATGCGAAATTTGAGCGCGCAGCTCTTAACATCTGGCAGCTGGCGCGTTACGCTGCTAGCCGCCGTCCGGGATCTCCGCGTGGCAGGCGTCTTCCAGGTGGCGCTTCGCTCAGTTACTATCTGCCACGGCGAAAGCGGAGGAATGAACAACCGGTTACGCCGACAACGCCGGCTCCGAAGACTACGACGCGGAAGCCAGAAACAGGCGCCTAAGAGCTGCACTCTGAAATAATAGAGGCGTTCTAATTGCCACCCTAACTAATTTATTTTACTTTTTCGTGCTTTTTCTTTCTTTTCTCTTTCAGCGCGTTACATTCGCAACCCACAAAGCACGGCGCCCATTTTCGTTATTTATGCTTTAGAAAAAAAAATTGCAATATGGTTTCTGTGGAAAGGAAATGGTGCAGTATCTGCCTCACATATCGGCGGACACCTGAACCGCGCGGTAAAGGAAGGGATAAAGGAGGGACTAAGAGAAGAAAGGAAGAGGTGCCGTAGTAGAGGGCTCCGGAATAATTTATTTCAACCGCCTGGGGATTTTTAACGTGCACTGACATCGCACAGCACACGGGCGCCTTTGCGGGCATCGCGTACGTGGGATGCCAGTGTGCGCTGAATTTTTCCTTTCCTGTTGTTAAACCACGCGCACTGAAACCTTCTGAAAATAAATTTCGTATGCGTCTTATCCTTCGTGTTAATCTACATTATACGATTCGTTGTGATGGTTCCACTGCTCACGCGGGGTTAACAATAGAAGAAATAGGCAGGACAATAACACAATGCTAAATGAAAAGTGTCTAGTAATCCCGAACATCATTTGCGGTTAGATTTCCACCTCGCAAAAGCCTGAAATCTTTTACATCGGCCGGGGGCTTGCGAGTAAGACCCATCGGAGTCCTATAGGTATACACTAAAGTTTACTGCGGTTTGTGGTTTCCCTGACACACCGGATGCCAGATTCAGGTGAAAATGAAACATTATATACAACACCAAGTTTGTTCGAGCATAACTATCTAAATTATTTTACCATGAACCCCAACTCGGAAGGCATAGAAATTGCCTTCAAAATTTCGTTCACGTGAGAAGTTGGGCTAGTTGGTACGTATGATGATGACCCCCATAGTTAACAGCGCAAAACAGACGAAGACCCAGAGAAAAAGACAACACGACACAAGCGCTCACTCGCAACCGAGCGTTTACTCGCAAAAAACAGCAATGTATGCACAAGAAATACGAAGACACAAAGAATGAAGAAACCAAAATTTGACGGGTGATGTATTAGTGGGGTGTTACCTTCAACGTAACACCCGCTATATAAACCCAGTAATACCCTCTAACAGTCTCCAGGCCAAGCTTAATCAGTACCACGGCTCTTGGTTCTTTATTTCTTTTATTTTTGATAAACTCAGAAAAGCTTTGTTATAACAAACTGCGCAGCCAGAACGCAGAAGGTCACTCAAGAGGCTAATCGTAAGAACTCTTTAGGACACTAGAAGCATGGTCGTAGTGCAAATTTAAAAAAAAATATGTCACAGGACATTTACAGCTGCTGTAATGCAAACTTCAGAGTCAGCTGGGGCAGTGTTAAATGCTGATGACAAGAAGAGTGTTTAGTAACTCTGGGCAGTAGCAGAGGACGTCTTTTGCATTTACGGCCCAACACTCATCACCGCGAAGGGTAAGCTCTAAAGAATGCCTGTGCTCAGAGTGCTGGAGTAACCGGGTGTAGTAACCAGTCAGGGGGTGGAAGTGCGATGCGTCACCACGACCATGCCTGACGAGTGCGACCGTGGTGCGTTGCCATGACGTCACTCGTGGCATTGTGAAGCCCACGTCTTGTATTCAATAATCAATCGACCGAAAGCGAGAGCTTCATTGCTCATCATCGTGCAATCTCAAAAACCGACGCTTCATTTAGAAGTTACCAGGAACACAAGTAACAATGACCGATAAACAGATGTAAGCAAACAGTTCAGCACCAGAAGCAGAAACTGTATCGCATACAGAACCCGCGCTTCCATTTCTAGTACATAGCACAGTCGTCCCGTTGCGCAGGTGTAAATCTGAACGGGATGGTGAAACTGTGTTCTCGAATAGAGTCCCGCATTATAGGGTTCGGCGACGCGTATGCAGCACGCTAGCGCCCTTGTACGCGCTAGCACCCTTACCACTATCGATGTGCCTATCAATACTGATTTTTTACGTGTACTGGTAGAAGACGCGTACTCGGTTAAGAACAGAGCGTGTACACGGGCCCCTGACGCGTGCTCAGACACAAGGCCTTCGTCCGTATCACACATTGTGACACAGGGGATCGCGGTGGAGGAGGAGTGCAGCTTATGAATACGAAAACGAGGCCCTGGTTCTGCACCGCGGGTACAAAGCTAGAGTCAGTGAGAGGGTGAGAGAGAGAGAGACGTACTACGCCATCGTAGGTGCGGCGAAGACCCTTCGTTTCTTTGGCAATGCATCCCCGCAGTTCGCGCACGGGAAGGGAAGGATGGAGCGGCGGATCCTGCTTGGAGCCGACGGATGCGGATCTCAGACGTGACTGAGGATGATCGAGAAGCCTATTCAGAAACAAGAGTATGTGTATAGATAGCTCTGTGTCGCTGATACGTTGTCAGGAACTGTAGGAGCAGCAGCGACAGAGCTGTCACTTTTGTTTATTGCGCACGCCACTATGCAGAACCATGGCAGTTCGGTCCATGCGTCATCAGGATGGCGCGGTACTTTCGGAAAAAAAAAAGAGTCCAACGTTATAAATTCCCATCCTTGCTCCTTTTTCTTCTTAACAGTTGTAAGAACCTTCGCTTTACACTTTATTGCGTGATGAGATGCGCGAAGGAGGGGAAGAAAAGAGGAAGAGGGAGCGGGGAAGCAGTGTCCCGAGCTTGGCGGGTAGGCAGCGTGTGGTGCATACTGATCGGGCTGTCTAAGATGATAGAGCGCGTAATACGGAAATATCTCTGAGCCTGCACTACACTCACTGTATTATACGACGCTGGATCCTCGGTAACAGTTCGCGAGCGGGCCAGAGGTCTTGGAGAGCGCCACTTTAAGATAAGGAGAAAATAAATCTCGCCGTCACGTCCCCGAAAAGGAATTGGGAACTTGGAGAACCTATCTGTCGAATTTTAAGAGGGGCGGAAGGGCGAACAATGCTTGACACCCTCGAACCAACCGTTTTGATAAGGACATATCGGGAGGTAAAGGAGTAGGAGAGATGGCTGCGTAAGTGCTTTTAACATTTCTGAACAGCCTCGATGTTTTGTCATGTATGCAGCCGCTTATTCTCAGTTATTTTTGTTTTCTTGCGTATCTGCACCGTTATATTATTTGTTTCTGCGCGTTTTTTTAAAACTTCCCTGAGCCTACGCGTCGTGCTTTGGGGGAGACCTTGCAGACCTTCTAAGTATTTTTTTTGTTGTCTGGACGTACTCTTTATAAAACTCCACTTATACCATATCCCAGCCGGAATGCTACTGTTTTGGTGTAGAAGATATTTTTCTTTCATTGTTGGATGGAAGGATGACGGGCAAGGCCGAGATGAGTGCGCCGCAAAGAGGTTCTAAGATGAATTCGCGCAAATGTTTAATACATTATGATGAATGGTCATCAATAATTACCGATGGTATAGCACTATTCACAAGTACACGCATGATGTGAATGTGCAAAAGACAGAGGCCTGCACCTGTAAAGAGCGATGTTCATCTGGAGCTATCAAAGAAAGATTGGTCGGTGGCGACTGATGACGAAGAATTATTAACTATAAATGCAACTTCGAGTTAAGTTCCACTTATATCTTCCTTTTTTGCACTGTTATAGCACGAAGACAAAATCTGGTTTCTGAGCTGCCAGCGTGTTTCGAAATCGATTTGTTAGATCGCAGCCCAGCGTTCAGTACCACATCTTAAACAGCGCACGTTATAGCACAGCCGCTTTTCTTTCTCGCCTGTCCTAGTTGTCAAACCACTTACCGATCGTTCCACTTGCAGTTTAGGAGGATGAGCTCTCTTATTCTGTTGCCTCCTCCCGAGAGGCTTGCGCTGTAGAAGTCCTCAGTTTCAGGCAGCATCGAAGCGATCATGCGTGCATAAGTGCATGTGTGAATGCGTGCGTAAGTGCGTGCGTGCGTGAATAGATGAGAGTGCCAACGCCATCATGCTGCAGGAGCAAAGCCTCGCCGAAAATGAGCGGTCACGCACGTTTGTCGGCGGAAATTTGAACCCCGAATTTCCTGGGAACAGCGCAGCGCCAGTTCGGAGCGCGCTCAACTGCCTACGTTGCGCAAACGGAAGTTGGAGTGTTGAAAGCCTTGGACATAGGGTGAAAGGTGAAAGGCAATGGAGGGAGAGAGAGTTCTGCTTCGCGACCAGATGCGTCCATTGGAAAGGGTGCGCCTAAGACGTCCATTTTAAGAACCAAGAAAAAACGAATTTGAGAGGGCATTTTCGCGACTCTCGTCTAGCAAGAGTTTATCTGAGTGTCTTGAACAGCACCACGAGGCGCCTCCTGTTTGCGGGTTAAAACCACGACACGCAACAATTACGCAGCCTGCCTGACAATTCCCAACTTTTGTTGTACATTGTTTTTCATGTGTGTTCTTATTTTATCTTTCATTTTTTTTCAGTTCTCACTTTCGTTTTCTGTAGTTTTGTGAAAAAAGACCCCGCAACCATTGCAGTCGCCTTCCTGCCTTAATAAAGCTTCACCACAATACCATGAGTTATTTTGTGGTGCAATCTTTACAGGAAAAAAAAGTCATTTGCGGGAAACTTTCCAGTGGGATATCGAAAATGATTGCATTGCAAACACTTCTCACCTCTGTTCCTATCGCCGCTCATTAGTGGATCGGATGCGGCCGTTCGTGCAATGCTTAGTCAGTGCGGTGAATAAAATGCAATAAAACTAAAGAATGCGAGCTGAAGTGCGAGCTGCTGCTGGCTCGCATTTCAGTCACTGCTGGCTCGCATTTCAGTCACCCCGGAAGAAGGGACCCAGTTGATGCCGAAACGTTGGGTTGAAAATACAAAAATTAATTAATGGCTGGTGTCAGCATTTCTGAACTTTTGTTTCAAAAACTCGATCAGGCGGACCTCCGTGGAAGATGTTCTCGATGCTAAGATACCAGACACGTACGGCTTTCTTGCGTCTGTTGTAAGAAAACAGTGAACAGGACTGAAATTTTTTTCTCGTGCTCTTTGAGAGCACAGTCATGGCGTGTAAAATTCTCATCGGGCTCTTATATTTTATTTCAAGATCCCAGTTGAACAGAGGTTCTTCTTTCTCTCTTTCCTCTCCACCTTTTGATGAACCCGTACCGAAGTCTGCAATTGCAGAACACAGATTTTATTTTGGCACATAATGTATGTACGATTGCAGATGGAATGTCTTCTCGGTCAGGGTACGGTCAGTCTTCACTGCACGCGTCTCTCTTCGCTGTTTCTTGTTTGTCGCGCGTCTCTCCAGGACTCTCTCCCTCGGAGTTCTTCGCACCTGCCGAGCTACTCGGATAAATGATGAATGCTGATAATGCGGACTACTCGGATAAATGAAAATTTTATCACAAGTATCACGACCTTTATATTTGCGATTAATTATAACCGAAAACCACATTATCAAGCAATATGCAAAGATAATAGGAACACGAAACGGTACCCCTAATTCTGAGGCCTGACATCATTTTGCGGACAGTGGACGCTGTCTTTTATAGGTATTTAAATTTGCTATCCGGGATGCAGAGATGTTACCAATGGTCAGTGATCGCCTACTCCAGACGAGGCAATGTGTGTAATAGAGGGGGGGGGGGAGGGGAGGAGTCAAAGAACTGTACATAACAATCGATTTCACCAACACAACCCTCGGTGCTAATAATATCGGCTGCAGAAAGAATGACGGCAGGCTCGCCGGCATGACGCGAACAAAGTTTGGTTTGCCTGCACTCCCATCTGCGATGCGAACGCACAATATGCATCGGGGCCTATGTTTATACGGGGCACGTGTTCCACCACTGTGTGTTTGTGCCGGCGAAGGAAAAACACCGCAGACTGCGCACACTGTGTCCTGTGGGATTTCGAAAAGCACTCGGTATGTACGATCAGCTTCTCTCTGTAGGAACTTTCGGGTAGTGATAGCGGCCGAGAAAATAAACAGCCAGGAACTCGCGAAGGCAAGCAACAAGGCGAATACTTCGTTGAAGGGTTAGTGGTGGTTATCGAGCGCTTCGCGTGCTACCGGGCCGTCGCTCGCGACTAGTACAACAGACATTGCACAAGGAGCAAGAGACTTGTGGAATATTTCATGGGCAGTGATGTTCAGCGAAGCAGAAATGGCAAGCCCCTGAGTGCTCAGCAAAACGTTGAGTTGGGCTAGTTGGTATTGATTCATAATAAAAAAAACTGCGCTAAAGACAAAGGACCAGAGAAAGGAGAACACAGGACAGTGCTTGTCCTATTTTCTCCTTTCTCTGGTGCGCCATCTTTTGCGCTGTTTTTTATTGTGAACCCGTGAGTGCTACCCTCGTTCCCATAGGTACCCAAGCTTTCAGGCGCTGAAGAGACAGGAGATTGGCTAAGCGCTACTTCGTACCCCACTCTAGCAACTGTGGCATGGAGTGCCAAGTTGATAATGAGAAAACACAGTAACTATAGTTGTTCTTGTAATACGACATCATTGGGAGTATTTTTAACCCCTGACGAATTATAATACGCCGGCCAAGGCTCAACGTTCGTGTTCTTTGTAAGCTCACCGCGTTAGTGCGAGATATACAAACATCAGACTTTCAAACCAGTCAGACGCTGCGGCGGCTTTCGCCCTCCTGTTTGGATTTTAGAAAGGAGCCTATGAATTTTGGCCGGTAGCATGTGACAAACCTGTGTATTGAATCCAGGTTATCTTTGTCGTCATGTATTCGGCCTTTTTTTATTTTCATATTTTTCTAAGCTCCCCAGGATAACTCGGATAAACTATCCTGCTACACGCGTCAGCTCGGCTGTAGGGAAGCAAATTCATGTGTGCGTAACACTAGCGTTCATGGCTTAGGGTGCGGCTTTGCTTCAAAAATAAAAAAAGCGGTGACAGCAAAGTTTTACCCGGCTGTGTTGCATTTCTAACAGATCTGGTCGCCTCTAGACCGGCGCGATGTCCTGGACCAACAGTTAAGTGCGTGGCGTCTCCTTGCAAACGGTGTGTCATATTGCGCTTTTGTGCTTCCTGGATCCCTTCCTTCCCTTCAGTTGCACTTTGCGGGCGGAAATCAGCGGGGATAGGATTCCAAGCCTCGACCTGTTTATCCCGCTGCTGTTTTGGACGTGGGCCACTCAACGCTAGTAAAACAACGTTAGCATAGCGAGCTATCGTACGGAACGTAAGGAAACTCGCCGACTCCTGCTTTGCTCCCCATGCTTCCCAGCATCGGCAACCCGTGGGTGCCGTATAGATTGGGGCAAGCACTAGCTAACACTTCGGCTTCCCAGGGGGCAAGCGGTTAGGCGTGCGGGTGTCGTTAGCGGACATCACTTTGCATCGGCGCGGCACGTAGGACCGACGAGGCTCCTTGATAAGTCATTCCGGACGTGACGAAGGGAGCGCGGCTTAGAACGAATGCCGTCGCTGCGGCTACGCGTTATAGCGAAGGCGACGTCAGCCCTACAGGCAGAGTCTTGCATGGCTGAGCCGCCGCCGGGCTATACCGTGTTCTATTAACCTGCAGCACACGCAACTGCTAGGGAGCGCCAGTGAAGCCGCCGATATCATTCCGCGATGATTAACGGGCGACTGCGGTCGCCTCGCTGGAAAAGGGTAAATCCGAAAGTGTCCTCCTCTCTCTCTCTCTCTCTCTCTCTACAGATCCCCTCCGCTCCTTTCCTTCCGACGCTCCGTCGCGTTGTGCGATCACGCTTCACCGCCACCGCTGTTGCCTGTCGGCAAGCACGGGTGGTGACAAATGGCACGCGAGCCATGGATTCATATCCGTCGCTCAGTGATCATTAGGGGGCCAGTCAATAACCGTGTTAGCGCCGAGAGGCCCTTTTTCAAGTGCGCTGTCTGGTGGCGTCAATGGGATTAGGCGAGAGTCGGTATACATGTCGGCCTGCAGTCACTCCCAATGAACGCAGCGATACGTATGCTCTCTGGTGCACGCTTGAAATACAGAAGAGCACACGAGGTAACTGGAGGCGTCGTTCAAGGGAGCTGCAGAAGCATTATCTTGGTTAGAGAAAAGGCCTTCATTTTGTGTCTGGCTTTCAGGGGGCAGGTTACGGTACGGAAATTTCGAAATTCTGCTGCTGTCTCATTTCAGTCTCAGTTTAGTATTTACAATCATAATACACAGAACATGATGGAAACCTCAAACAAGGGTCCCTTTATGCATTTCCCTCTCCCCCACCCCCCTCCTCGATAACTAAGAAGAGATACACATTGAGAGCTCTGAAAGTAGCAAAAAAACAACACCAACGCAAAGACATGATAAAAAGCGAACACAGCTAAGCGAGCACTATAGAAGCCCGGCCGGTTGCACTGTGAGATTGAAGTCCTATCGTAGGCTAGCTGAACCGAGAGGAAAAAGAGGTCTGTTCTCCGGCTAGCTTTTATGTGCTCGCGACTGTCGGCCTGCTGCCTTTCAGCAGTCTGAGTGGAATGACACGATGACGGTGACCGGCCAAGCCGTACTGTACCGGACCAGATCTCCAGTCATCTATAATACACCCGAGCTGGAAGTACATGTAGGCGCCCCGATACTCGCCAGCATAGCCGTGTCTCCTACGAGGAGGCTCCTGGGTGCGAGCGCCAGTGAAAGCAGGACATGATGAGTGGGCGAAAGTAGTTCGGAGGCCTCTAATGCCCCCTCTTCGACTGCCATGGACAAATAACGTGCCTCCGGGCGTGCTACATGTTTTTAGTGTGCGCCTTAATGCGCTACACGGAGAGCTTTCCCTTAGACTCCAGCTCCATTCCTTCCACAAGTCTGGCCTCTCAGACTCCGCAAGAGTAAATGTTTGTCTCGTTTCGATATTGCTGGTTTTAGTGGCGTCGCATCTGTTATTGTGACTTCTTCAGCTGTCGATGTTCTTCCGGAGCAGGACAATTCAGTTATCCTCGCACAAAACTTTGGTAAGTCATGGCTCGGTTCTGCTATTGCAGTAATATTAAGAATGCGGGATTAGCAGTCCACAACGTACGAGCCGAACGAAAGAAGAAGAAAACCTTCAGGTTAAAATTGGTAATGGGACGTGTCGCATATAAAGCACGTGTTCTCATTTTTATTTCTATTTGCGACGCGCAATGTGTAGACGGCGAAAATTTGATTCTAGGGAGTTGACACTTTTTAATCCAATTTTCACAGAGAAAGTTCACCGTTTGCAGCAGCAAAACCATGAACATATTCAAAAATAGTCACGGGATAAATTTTTGAAGAGAACAAAAATTTCACAGAATTATCCCCAGAGTGCATTTAGCTCTGAAAAAAATGTCGCATGGATACGAACCTTCTGCATGCGCAACCAGTCTCTCAGTTCAGCGGTTCACTCTCACCAATTGCCTAATGAACTCTCTATCCGAATAACCGCGAGACACCCGCCCTCGCATGTATTTTACAATTTTAAGAATTCTGGATTCAATCAGGGTATTTTGAGCTGCCGTAATCTCTCTCCTTCTAAGCTCATTTCTGTGGCGTTTTCTTATATTTTTGGTCACCTTGGAAGTTCCCTCTGATTCGCATTATCGGCCTTGTGCTAAGCCACTATGGCGATAGGAACAAATCTTTTTTTCTGACAATCAGGTTGACTACCCCATACATGGCACATTTCAAAGCACGGATTTATGAGATGGTTTGCGGACCGTCAAAATGTGGTAGAAAGACTATAGAACTAAACTCTTTTCGACCAGCACCCGTGGAGGGAAAGGATGAATCAGTATATGTTTGTCTCATTATTGCCTACAAAACAGACTCACGTCTGCTGGCCTCTGGGAATCTGTAGTCGGATACAACTTAAGAACGAAGCGGCTCTTCTCCGTCAAAAAACACCCTTCCAGCCAATGGCGTCCACCAATTCTCATGACCCTGCTAGCGTGACAATGCAGGAAGCAGTGCCACAATTGAGAGAGGGGTCTTTCTCCAGCCTTATAGGAAAAGGATTATTTCCTTTTAATCTACCACTCCCTGCTTTGTCACACTAGCAGGGTCATGAGAATCCGCCGACGCCATTGGCTGGAAGGGGGTGTTTTGACGGGGAAAAGTCGCTGCGTTCTCGAGCTGCATCCGACTACATAACAAAAGGCGGCCGATTGTCAGAATATGCCACTGGATCCCCTCCGTAAGCGTTTCGTCTTTTCGCCATTTAAACCAGCTTCGCCTACAGATTCTTACGTATACCTCATTATTTCTTGAACGATCATTGCACTGCGTTTCCACCCTTAAGATGCACCGTTGACTGAAGGAACTTTTCTGAAACCACTGCGTGCAATGCGTAATGAAGTTGATGCTGCTGGAGAGACATCGGTTTGCTTCTAGTGGTGAGGAATGATATCGGCGCTGCAGTGGTAGCACCGAAACCAAGAATCCGCACTCCAAGGAATTTATTTGCTTACTCTGACCCGCCCCTTTCCTTGAAGTGTCATGTGGAATTCAAGATGACCTCTCCTGGAGTTTCATTTTAGTTTAATTTTTTTAATTGCACTATCACTTTCTTGGGAAAACTTCAGAAGAATTATCGCCACAGGAATCGCGCAGCGGAAAGAGATACTCGACACAGTTACGTGTGCCTGTTGTGATTTCGAGCAATGACGTGGTTATATGTTTCGGAGTGCGAAGTTACGTGTCCAAAGAAAGCAAGTTGCTGTTTACTTGATACTTCGTAAAGCAAATCCTTAGCCACGTGGTACTTCAGGGCATCAAAATGCTTGCTGTCATGATGACAAGATCCCCACAAATAGTGGCTCCTTCACCTTATGCAAAGTCCCAGAACATCTCCACGCAGCATCTGCATCTTAAAAGGGTTTTGCACACTAACGGAAGTAAGGCAAGAGGTATGCAGAAATCCTACCGCATGATATAACATGTACTACAGGTAAACAAATATGCAACGTATTAAACATAATCCCAAACTCCGCATTATATGAAAAAAACTTTCAGCTGTATTCCGCTAGTTGTAAATAATGATCATTAAGGACTTCTTTTTGGGCATTTTTTTTGCAGGATTTCGCATTATATTCGCAAGATTTGGCGTATTATAAGTTTATTAGTCAAGAACAGTTGTGCAGTCTAGGAAACGCTAATATAAAAAAGCTGTACACAGATGCAGAGATTTTACACTGGATAAAAAAATTCGTAACTGAGGGCCAGCCCGACTATCAGCAGAGTACATTTACTGACAGCGACGTTGCTTCTCTGAAGTTACGGATCTTGTGCGAGCGCTAGTTTTATTGGCGCTTGTCAGCCTTACCCTTTTTCCCGTCAAGCACAAGAACGAATAAGAAAAAAGACAGAAGAAACGATCACAAAATGCTTAGCTCGAAGCAAACTTGGCGTGCGAAGGTCTGGGAAGGACAACAACAGACACGGATAGAAACGACCGGCAGCAAACTGGCTTAGCAAGGAGGCGGCCAAATTGGCTGTAAACAAAAAAAAAAGCGCCAATGTGTTATTGCCGAGCTCCATACATACTCCTCCACATGAAACTCATCTAGGCTCAGAGGCACCTGTCGGGATGACGAACTCATAAATGCGATAGATAAGAAAAGTTAAGAGTAAATGCGAACTAAAATAATTGGAAACAGCCTCGAGGTACTTATGTGGGCATGCCGGGCGGAATGCGACGGCACGCAGGGCATGGAACCGGGTCAACACAACGCTGCTTAGCGTACTGCCGTGTGGAGGAATATGGCACCGAAATATGCTTTGCCTGTCCCTGCTAAGTCTCCCTGTGTCTACGTAGCACTGCGTTGACTGAGGATTGAAGATCTACGCTCTTGACGATGCCTGTCTCCTTCCGGGAATTCGAATTTTTTTGGCTGCATATAACGCATCACGAACAAAATCATCCTTTCCACCTTCGCTGCCACAATCGGAGTCCCAAAAAAGAATAAGAATTTAGGTGGGCGCCATCTATGCTGTTGCCATAGAAACCGCCTGCACAGAAAGTCTTGCACACCAGCAAGAACCAGAGACGTCTCTCTCTTACTCCATGTGATTACCTGAAAACTACAACCGGTCCGTACATCATTTCTGATGACTTCTCTCTTGTCTGGAAGCAATGCATACAGACTCATGATGATTATGGTTTATGGGAGTTTAACGTCCCAAGCGACTCAGGCTATGAGCATTTTTGCAGTGGATAGCGCTAACTGATGAAACGACTTGTGACAGTGACAGAGAGACGTCACTCAGAACAAGCACTAAGCTTTCAACTCTTTTATTTTTCAGGCGGAACCGCCTTTAAAAGAAAAGGGGAAGGAGCTGTCACACACGGTCATGATTACTTTGATGCCAGATAAACGTATTATTTCCTGGTGCGTTTGACGGACGGGCTGCCTTCACGACGATGAGAACGACAGAAGAGGAATCTGTGAGCAGACAGTGCTTCAAACTCGCCACAAAAGAATACGCCTATCTGGTATCAAAGCAATTATGACTGTGTGCGATAACCATTTCCGTTTTTATTTTAAAGACTGTCCCGTCTGAAAAATAAAACGGTTAAAAGTTAAGCGCTCATTCGGTTCGTCGTCTCTTGGTCCCTTCCCAAGTCGTTTCGTCATAGTTAGTGCTACACACTCCAAAAATGCTATACCAACTAGCCCCAGTCGACGGTTTATTTTCAGGTTATGAGGGACGCTGTAGAGAAGGGCTCCCGCAATTTCGACCACCTGGATGTCTTTAACGTGCACTGCCACCGCACAGCACACGGGCCTCTAAAATTTCGCCTCCATCGAAATTCGACATCCGCGGCCGGGATCGAACCCGCATCCTGAGGGCCAGCAGCCAAGCGCCACAACCACTGAATCACAGCAGCGGCTTTGATGATGTACTGAAAGCGGCTGTGCACTGTACGCCCTCTGTCTCCCTCTTGCATTTCCTTCTGGACAGGCGACGAGCTCCAAACGTGAGCCCTGAGCACCGACCGAGGTTTTGCTCCTCTGAACAATCAAATTACGCCGCCGCTGATGAATATAGATGGTCGGAACGCGTTCCAATCTCGCCCTACGCTGTTGCCTGAGGATTACTCTAATCAGTGTCCTCCTCTTCTCAGCTTTTTATTCTCATCACGGTTGCGTTGCTGGAAACACTCCGGCGAACGCGCGTCAACAAAGATGTCTTCATTAACGAAAACAGAAATATCCTAATGCCAGACTTGGGGTTGCACGCAGTTTCGAAATTAAATTATCTGTGTTTTTCTTTACTAGGTTAATAAATTTATTCGTTATTGTGTTGCCTTTCGCACAAATTAGAACGTTTATTTTTATTTTTGGCATGCATTTAGAAGATTAAACTTTCTGAAACCTGCAGGACCCCATGCAGTTTTGTGGTCTCATTTGCTTTCTTCTCTTGACGAACAAGTGCTGCTCTGCTATAAATTTCTTCCGGAAGTTATACGTGCAAATTACTCTTCATAAAGCGGATAATAAAAATAAACTAATTTTTAATTCGACGCTTGGCATTTAAGGTCGGCAATTTGCCTTCATTACTTCACCCTGTCCCGGCAAGACTACCTGGTATATGTGCTGACGCTCAGCGCGCAGGCAGTAAAACGGAGGATAATTAATCGCCTCTTGATTCACCTATTTATTCCTTTATCGCCCGTCCTGCAAACACAGTAAGCCGTCAGCATGCAGCAACTTTTCTGCGCTTGTTTCAATGAAACGCGGAGACTTCGAACACTTCTCGACGGCGAAAAAGTGGTAGAGTTTTAACGTAGCTAAACCCAGTAGACGTGCCACAGCATGTGTTTAGCCTGGTTGGCTTATGGTTTTGCTTTGCTGGGTCATCGGCACGTCTGGCGACGATATTAGATTCGAGTGAAGCTCTGAACGAGGTTAAGCTGATCTGATCTATTCGCGCTGCAGATAGAGCTTGATGAAGACGACGATGTGGAGTGCACACTGCGAGAGCGTGCGGCAGTTTAACACCAGGCGCCATCGGCTGTGGCGATAGCATAGTGCCAGTAACGGTAACATTTATTTTATGTTACCGTTAGCAACAATACATTTCTGCATGTATTGTTGCTATGCTATGTTTGGCCAACGTCACTTCCAAGGTAAAGCTTCACACAAACTCAGTGAGCTGGGTAGACCTTGTGAAGTAGTGCTGTTTCACTAAAACTGACAGCTTGCCGTCGCCGTGCTGGTCAGTACTTTCAAATCCACTTACTAGTCACGCGACCTTGGAGCATGTGGTATATGTTAAATTATGTATTATCATTTACTGTGCTTTGTGCGAAGAAAATGTGACTAAGTTAAAAAAAATGGAAGAACTTATGTATTCCTGAATATTGGAGCACGTTTTAATGAACCACGCAACTCTCGCTGAAAAAACGTTTTTGCTGTCCTATAAAGCAGCCGAGCTCTCACCGCAAATTTTGTGCGCTTAATACGAAAAGGTGAATACTTGAAATGCAGAAGGCGTGTTGAAGTAGCTGGTAACATTTTCGCAATGAAGAGCACGAAACTACGGAGGCAGAAAAGATCAGAAAACCCCTGCCTTCTACATCCAGGCGCTGTGAATATTTTTATTATATTTTGTGATATTTTAGCGACACTGACTCTGTCAAACTTTTGGTTCCATTTCTTAACTGGCAAAGTGTACGTTTGTTTAATAAAGCTGATAAACCCGCCCAGCACGGTGGGCTGAGCTTCAGCGACTTAGAAGGGAACCGCAAGATCTTGCTAGGGATGCCGCCAATTCAGCTGAATCAGAACAAGAATGTCACTACGAGGGCAAAGCGTCAGAAGCGAGAACCGGAGAGGGAAGACGACAAGCAGCTTCTTCTGGCAGCTGTAGCCGAGTACAGGAGGCGCACACACCCTGCGGACTCAATTATTATGCATACACCACCGCCTGAATTTCATTAATTGTCGGTAATTTTTTTTCATATATATTTTCCGCGTTCATTAAATCTGCGAGCCCTTCGTCCTGTATTTCCACCTCTTAATGTGGCGCGTTCATAGTAATCAAACAACATGTATGCCGTAAACTGTTGCGCGAAATAAACAATGACCCTATCTGTTCGCGTTTTTTGCTCCTCACTGTTGGGCTGTGGTTGCAACCTGATTTCATATGTATCTCTCCAGACAAACAGACTGTACGTTGATGTCAGCAGAAGAATACCTCGCCTGCACTGCACAGAAGAAAACAAATGTTAATATGGAATGACTAGCGCGAACGACGGCTTTTATCTCTTTGCGCGTGACCCATGAGAGAGAATTCTATGTGTGCTAGACGAAGACGGGCACGTCGAAACGCATGTCGGGGCCTCGTTCTTGTCCAGTACACTCCAATAACGCGGAGCGCCTTGAAAACCGCACAATGTCCCGTTCCGGGTGAGAGGAACGCGTATTCTTGCAAAGCGTGTCCCGATATATAAAATTTGAACTGCTAATCAGCAGCAGAAAAGACACGAACAGCATGCACCGAAGGGAGACCAGGCAAGTCAAAAATAATCAGAGAAATAAATCTTGAAACCGTTTTGACCTTCACGAGTCTTGGCGATTTCAAAGGGGCACATCTCCTGCGCTGCTTTTGTACAGTAGCAGTACGGAGGAAGAGGGTAAATGAGGAAGCGTTGACTGCTCCACAGCTTTGTTCCTGAGGAGCGTCACTTTGATTGAGGCAAATAAATTGATTGATGCAAATTTATTGATGCAAATAATTATATTGATGGAAGTAAATTGATTGATTGATTGATTGATTGATTGATTGATTGATTGATTGATTGATTGATTGATTGATTGATTGATTGATTGATTGATTGATTGATTGATTGTGGGAAAACGCTTGCTAGGTGGGCCTAGCGTGTTTGGACAAGCGATCATTCCCCTTTTTTGGCAAAAGCTGATTGCATAAGGTGCGTTACAGCTTCAAACAAAAACCTTGAAGAAAAGAGGAAAGAACAAAATTTTCTTGCTGCTAAAGTGTACACAGGGTTTCATTTAATTTGGAATGGTGCATTTTGTGCTACGCTAGTTTGCGTCCTCGTGAAGTGATAACGGCAGTTAAATTTTTTACGAGCAGTCTATCTTGTGCTTTTTTTTTTGCATGAATAAGTTTTCTTTCAGGAATTACTTGCCAGCACGCCTTAGCCGTATTTTGATGCGCTACACCGCTGACATTGCTAGGCCGAAAGAAGCACTCTTAAAACTCAAACGACCTATTATTAAAATTGCAGACAATTTGAGGTGAAACACACGGTATAATCATGTTCTAGTGGTACCTGCGCCACCTAAAAGAGGCACTCTTGAACTCATAGAATGGAGGCATCATCAAATGCTCGGGCAGATCTCAGCAACTGCTTTTTCGCGGTGTGCGTGCACTCAGGTATGCAAGGACACCTCACGAGGTCGACTTCAGTCCTCGGCTTGCTTTGCGTACACGAAAGAGCGAAACGTACACGCCAGTTGGGCTGAGATCAGCGAGGGAAAGGGCGGTCGGAACGCGACAGCTGATGAGGCGCTGAGAGAGTCTTTCTTTGTATGTGTCATACACAACATAAGGGACCCCTATCTTTGTGCGGCAAAAAGAAGAACACACGCCCATTGCAAAAACACATCGGCCAATACACAAACGCCTCTCACTACATGAACGACGGTGCGACGTAAGAAAATATGCTTTTGTTTGTGCGTCTTAGTACTTGGCAGAGGGAGTGACTGCCAACTTTCGTGTTAACACGAAGGCGGCTCTTTTCACCTACATTAACTGAGAGCAAAAACCTTGAGCGCATGGAAACGCTGCGAGACACGTAGTGAATCCATGCCATTGTATGCCACCGTAGTAGTTGTGGTTTATTAATAATAATAATAAAAAGGAAGGAAAAGGTTTTTGCTAGCCCTGACATCTGCCGCCACTACGGGAAGCGCCTGAGCTGGGAGGAAGATAAAGGAATAGCAGGCAGACAGGAGGAATGCAATGAAAAAGCTGAGGGGACTGGCAGAAAGGATAGGTGGATAGAGGTACTACATACAAGTATTCTATTTACACAATAAGATATGTGTGCAGGTCGGGCGCGTGTGATGTCCATAATCAAAGAAAGGGAGAGCGCGCACACAACACACTGTATACACTACAGCTGGAGTGGGGCGTCCAGCTGGTAATTGTCCAAGGTAGCACACGTGGAGCTTTCGGACAGATGCCACCGTGGCAAGCAAGTACCTCAAAAAGGGCGAGTCTAAACCCTACTGTAAATGTTTCTTGTACAGCAAACAAAAACCTTAGAGTTACGGACATCAAGCTATGAAACCCTAGCTAACATGTGGAACAAGCTTTGTTTGGAAATCCGCATTAACAGCATCAAAAAAGGAAGGAGAGATAGAGGGAGAAAGCAGCAACAGCCAGGTGCCAATAACGACAATTATTGCTTAAACGTTTTGATTTACCAGTGTAAAAACAGGACAGAAGGTGAGAAAGGAAGAGAGGACATTGATTAGACAGCGTTGAAAATGAGTGGCCTTGCTGCTCGCCTACTGATTTGAAGTCCAGAATCGGGGTCACGTCGCCCACGATGCGTGACTGGCCTCGGACAATTGGACAGTCAGAACTAAAAAGTCAGAAGTGGAACAGATCCCGCGCCGTGGTCAAAGCCGACGTGATCGAGGTACTGCAATTGTTGGTGGTGGGCCAAAGCTAAAACAACGTCGGTTGGACGTAGTCCCAGGCGCCGTCTTTTCAATGGGCCCCTCACGTATCCAATCAGGCCACGAGTGACTACGCGGCGCCGGCAGCCGGCCAGTGAAGGATAGGGCCTCTTTCTTGGACGATTGGAAAAAAAAAAGAAACAGTAATTACGAGTGGAGCAAAAAAATAGGTTGACGAAAAATGAAGTTCCCTCGAGAACATCGCTTAATAGTATTGTCCCACTGGCGTTCGGTGAGGCGATTCATTAGCCGCTTCGCCGAAGCTCTGGCGTCAAAGCCAGTGTAGCTTCCGTGCGGCCTACTTTAATGAGTGCGGGAGTGTAGACTTTGGTCGTTGTTTTTCGCCGCAGTGTAGGCACGTGCATGAGCAATGCAATTTCGCCGATACCAGGCGCAGTCGCTTAATGTTGACGCAAGTAATGGAGTCCACTTAATGTTCCAAACCTTATCCCCCCCCCCCCCCACCCCCCGCCCCTTTCATGGCTTTCGATGTTTCCGAAAAGCTCCGGAGAGATGCATCGAATATAAAACACGAGAAATTAGACTTCGTCTTTGCGGCGACCACGCAGTAACGTTTGCCTCTGCTATCCACTGAGCGGGGCATTTCATATTTTAGAGCCAGTTCGTGTATGCCTATCAAAAAAAAATTATCACTCTTGAACCAATTTCTGACGGAATAAAAAACACTACGATATAAAATACTACATAGGATAAAACTAACTTTCCCCCACCTCCAAGTTCGGGACCGTGCCACATGCAGTGCTGTATGCTTCTCTAAGGCCGAACAGAATGTATGTAAGATAACAAAAAACGCTGGCTTCGGATGCATACAAATTTGTTTTTGCCTGGCATTATTTTACTAAGTTAACAAGGAAAAACATTAAAGTAAGCATCTCAATAACACTTGATAGAACAGCTCTGTATGGTTTAAATCCCCAAGAGGTGCGCACGAGATTAGGAAATATGGGCAATTAAGGCCACCACGAAAATGCAAAATGTTGATGCTTGTTTTACGACCCTGCAAGTAAGCAAATAATAATAAATCCCCCATACCCTTGCCATTTAAGTATGACATACGCTGTGCTTTGATGGTGATGACGCACTTTATTGCTTATCATCTGGTAACTTTAATCGCACCACCATTTGGAGCCCTATAGCATGCTTAGAAATAAAGCAACCAAGTCAAAATCGCGCCATTTTTAAAAGGCGCCACCAGAGAGGTGCGCTTCCCGGATTTTGCCGCCCCGTCAGCTCTGGCATTTTTATTTTCTTCGCGTGAGACGCGTTTCTCGCAGAGGCTATATATCTATGCGGTCGTTCGGAGGCGCGGTAACGATCCGAATTGACTCCGGAAATGGCTGAGGGAGAATCATTTCAACCGTCGAAGAACTTATCTCCAGCTGCTGGGGCGTCCGCTCTTTTAACCCCCAAATTTCTCAACAATGCATCTCGGCCCCCGCCTTTTTGCGCGTCCAAGGATGATGAAAAGATGTACACAGATATGTTGATGTTGGTAAAAAACAGTGCGGACGTCGTCGACCTGTTCCTTCCTCTTCTCCGTGGGCGCAGCACTCCTGATCGCAGCACTCCGTTGTCATCTCGCTCCTCGCCTCGGCTTATCTACTGGACAGCGCAAGGTTGCCTTCAGGTCTGCAGGGCGGAGCAGGAACCTTCATTTCAATAGTTACAACCGCTGCTTTCAAAAAAAAAAAAAGGCCGCAGTGCTGGCTCAGTGGTCATGGCGCTCGACTGCTTTCCCGAAATACGCGGGTTCGATAACCACGCCGTGGCAGTCGAGTTTAGAGGCAGGAGAAACTTTAGATGCCTGGATACCGTGCGATGTCAAAGTACGTTAAAGAACCCCTTCACTACGGCGTCCCTCATAGCCTGAATCGCTTTGGGACGGTAAACACCCATGAACCGAGCTAGCTGCTGCTTTCCACTCCTGACACTTCGGGGCCATGTTCACGTTGTCGATCCTATCCGGATTTTGCGTTCACCTATGCATTAATTTTTTTTCGCCCTTCTGGTTCAGCTCTATACGCAGCGAAGCACGTCGCCATGGCTACTCGCACGTATGCACGCATGTGGCTATGGGGTTCTCTGCTATGTACTACTTGCCACGCCATGCATATTAAAGTGTTGTGGGGCATGAGTGGAGGTAATGATGGGCGATGCGTGGCAGAGTCCTATAACAGGACGTGGTTTTCAACTGCACATGGTTCGAGGTGCTTTAACGAGCAGATTTTCTTCGTGTTCACCCGCATTCTTGCTGGTTGGTAAAAGTTTATGCATTCCACAGTCGGTTGTATAGTTCTACGTGCTCCTGTCTTCATTTCTCATCGACATGCACATATGTCGCAACAGATATGCGCGGAATAGTTTCTTGATCTTGGGAAATAAAACCAGCGCAATCTAGCCAAGTGTGACAGGACCTACGCAGCATCATATGGGCATAACCCGCAACATTCGACATTACGTTCGTCACCTCTTACTTGATCGCCCAAAACAGGCAGCTTGACCGGTACCCAAACAGCACAGGTAGTCGTTCCAATATTTGGAAATGTATTGTCAAACGCCTGTCTTACAAAAGACCAGAGTACAACCATCTATTTCCAGTATTAGGCCGATTATGTGCGCTCCTTGGGTAGCGCTAGGGTGTACCCACTGAAATAGAGGGCGCAATTCCTGTCGCAGACGCCGCGGTTTCTCCATTCAAAAGTTCTGCGTCTTAGCCCCGTAACATGTCAACAAGATTTCAACGGTACACAGAAATATGGCTCCGAACGTGACACAATCAGACCTTCCTTTTACACAGTCATGAACAGTGTCAACAATTTAATCGCTGTTGGCATCCGACGAAAAGCGGCCGTGAAGGTTAGTTTACAGGGCTAAACTTTACTTTGCAGAGTTTTCACAGATAACAAGGCCTCATTCCAGGAGCGGTTAGCTGTTCGCGGGAGTACCGTTTTGCCTTAGCGTTTTATTTCCAAGCTTCTGCGGCAAGATTTGTATGTGAGGAAACTACGCAACGCACTCCAAACCCTATGACAATAATATATCTTGAAGCAGCAGAACGGTCTCATGTGCACGAAACAGAGTACGAAACACAACCGATTTCTATGATTGATGTTATTGGCTCCCATGCGGCGTTACAAGGGCGTCGCACAGATTTTTTATTGAATCGTGGGATTATTTGGGTAGTCTTCTTCCACAGCCTTTGCAGATATTGTACAGGCTAGCTCCATATAACTTGTACCACTCTTCATAACTATTAAGGGCGCTCGCCTCAGTGGGCTTTGCGCGTTTTGATGTGCCTAGAGAAGTTGCCCAACCATGCGAGATGATAGAATACGGTGCCCTTCAGCATACTCGACAGTTTGGTGCTCTATTTTATTATTGCGAAAAACACTTACGCGGGCTCCGACTTAAGTCCTCGCGCTTTTGGTGATACCAAGTGCTAAAACACACGCTCTATCTCGTGTTTGGGCTGTAAAAATGGCGCAAGTAAACTGTAGCGTGAAATGAACTTTTAGGACTGTGTGGTCAGTTCATTGCGTCGAGTGCTTACACTCCACCAGGCAGCAGCTGTTGCTGACTTTATTTGACCCACGCTATAATGACTACTCGCATTCCATTGCAGCTGCGCCGTTCGCTGAACACTGTTTCGCCACCGCCGTTGAGGGTACCAGTGCGCGACAGTGGTTCACTCTAGCAGTGGCTGCTTACTGCAGTTTCGACCCATGTGTATGAGCCAATGGGCAGATCTAAATTTCTTGTGCTGGCAGTCTATGGTGCCTGCTTAGTAGAATTTGGTACCCATAAAAAGAAGACCTTTCGTTAGTTGACATGATGTCCAATATTTGCTGGTTTGCGCAATTTCTGAACTTTGTATCATCCGCAAACTTTGATATTCATCCTGCCACTGATCTCACTAGCCGAACCTCTTAGCATTGCCACTTACGACGTTATACTAAAACGCGTCGTGTCTTAGCCATTTCGGGCACATGCGCGTGCCAGTAGGTGAGTGTAGCTGATTGGCTCAAATGGGAGGGGCTGAAAAGTCCCTATCGTCCATGTTGCATGATCGTCCGAAGGCGATATAAACAGCGTTTTAGGTTCTTCACAAGATTGTTAAAGGTTGTTTCCTCTAGCCTTCTACAGATGTTGAATTGCCTAACCTTTTGGTACACATAGCCTTTAAGCTGTACGTGAGCCTCAGGGGGAAACGTCAACGCCAGTCATACAGGTAGCCAGTTTCTATCCATTCCGCTATTCTTGCGAAGAAAAAAAGATTGTGTTGCAGACTTTTCTCAGAATCCAGCGGAGGATTTCATTAAAAACTCCCAAGCATCCACGCCTAGATTCCTCTCACACTCGGTGCTGCCCTTGATCGGCCGCGACACCCTCATTGTTGCAGCCGCCATCAAACTGAAGGTGCAGGAATCGGCCAGTGAAAAGAATGGTTGGAGGCGAAAAAACCCTCTCCTCCTAGTCTGGGTTCGGCGCAAATATTACATTCCTAGCGTTTCCAATAGCCAAATTTCTTCGACATTTGGCATCCACCCTATTATCTTTAAGCTCTGGCCCTCACCGTGGCTTTAGTGCATCACAAAAGAGCTCAGCTATTACAGCCATACCGATGGCCAAGTACGCACTGAACCTTGCTGTTTTTTTTTAATACAATACGCCCCGTACCAACACACAGTCCATTTTCGGTCGTAAAGGAACCTGGAGAGGAGACTATAGAGAATGCAGCCTGCGCCGGCCATCTCACAGATGCCTCCACAAATAGATTCTCGGATGCACAATGTGGCGATGCCTAGAGCCAGTGGATCACACGTGGCAGCGTATGCTATAGCCCAACAAGAAATGCCCGCATGTCATGAAAGCAAAATGCATCAACAGCAAGGCGTGAAGGGCAAAAACAATAGCCGAAACGAGAAAACACTGGGAAGAGAAAAATAACACCCCGATTTCGCCGCAAAATCACCAGTTTCAAAAATGATATAGCGCACTCACAATTTCCATCCGCTCGCACCTGGCGGCAGTGGCCTGGAGCCAAAACCTAGTGCTCACCATCGGCTTTTCAGCTTAGGAGAGGGTGTGCTGCTACGCAAGAGCGAAACGGGGAACTATATGAGCCATAGTATTGCAGTGATGTTGCAGGCTCTCGTCGAACAATCTCGCCCGATCACTCGGCAGTTTCGAGACTCTGCAAGCACCGTGGGGGAGCGTGGAGGATATGCAAAAAAGCTCCCCTGCCACCCTCTGTCAGCCTAGTTTATTCGAACACGCGGCACGGTAGGATTCGCGGCTGCCGACACAACGCCGGGCCAGTCCCGTAAGCCTCGCGGAGCTCAGCTAAGCCGGATTGCATCCACGGTATTGTCGTGCCAGCGCTGCCGATGCCCGGAGATATTGGAGATTAAACCCGCCGCTCCACGACGCGACGATCCCTCGCAAGTCGCTCTTGGCGTAGGCGCAGGCTGGGGCCTACTGTGGCACACGGTTGTGGTTAGGCCTCTCACTGCAACGTTTGAAAAAAGGACATACGAGCCTCGTCTTCGTGAGAAGACGTTTTGAATCGCGTGGCTCAAGTAAGCTCTGGTTTTTCACTGAGGCGCATCAATAGACGATCTTCAAGAAAAGGTGGCTTACTGTTTTAAAAGTTTTCTGCCGCTGTCAGAGCACAAATTCAGCAATGTCGACGAGTTTTCGAACCATTCGGCTTACGCTTCCAGGACCTGTAGTTAAAGTTTCTGATAAGTCTGAGTTCAGATCTGTATTAACTAACTTGCTAATAAATCCAAGGAATTGCAGCATCTCCAAGTATTTGTGTTTTTTTTAGTTAATTTCGTGGTCCAGCCAATCTCTTTAAAACGATTGTTTTACTTGTTATAAAGGCGCATATTCCGGCTTTTTGAGCCACATATCTCTTTTTTTTTCTTTTTTTTCATGTTTGCAAAAATTGCCGTTATGCGTTGTATGCTTATTCGGTTTTTTTTATTCTTATCGTTCCGACCTTGCTATTTGCTGTTTTCTGTTTCATTGGTTTGATGTAACCTTTTTCTGACTTTGTTTTCGTGAGCCTCATATATACGCTTAAAATTATATGTATACTTGCTGCTTAATTTCTGTGTTCCACTTTCATATGAAAAACACACTATCCCCTGTAATGCCCTCGGGCCCTGAGAACAATTATTTATTAATTGAATATTATTAATAATTATTAATCAATTAATAGGCGGGGCTTTAGACTATGTTTTAAATTCTTGGAGCCATAAGGACAAGTGGTTTGTTTCAAGAAGAACAATATATTAACAATCAGAAACCTCATTAACAGGAAACAGCGATTACAATATTCCACGCAATCAAGCTTAATGAAAGACAATTTTTTCAAAAATATCTCCCGAACGAACATCAATATGACACAAGGTACACAACTTACAACAAGGGTAAAATACGAACTAATTACGGCATGCAACAGCAATCATTTGTTATACCAGATTTTCTAAATCGCCACCCTGCCTTTACGACGTTAGAAAATCAATCATTTTCGTTAGCAGTCTCCAGAAAAAAGTTGAATGCTTATTTGTTGTCACCTTAGGAGAAATTTGACTTCCTAATCATGTCCGGTTGCTTTGAATGCCTGCTGTATATATATATTTTTTGTTAACCCTCCAAGGCCGCTTTTTGTCAATGCCCACATTATCTTTACCATTGTTCTCTGCTCTTTAGTGCATGCAACAGATTATTTTTCTCTTCACACCCCGTGCTGAGGTGTTGTGTGTATTGAGAGGCTGACACTCGTCAGGCATCCGTGCCTTTTTGTCAGCTTCTTAGACAGATGTGTACTTTTTTTTCTTGTACTTGTCCGCCTGAAATAAACATTCATTCATTCATTCATTCATTCATTCATTCATTCATTCATTCATTCATTCATTCGCTTATTTCGTGTCACAGACACATACACCGAGGTGAACTAGAATTATCGAAATGCCTAATCAGTAAATCAAGATAAAATTGCGCGCATTTTTCCATGTACTACAGCGCAAAAATAAAAAAAGTGTGGGTGCCATGAAGTGAAAGTATTCAGTATGAGCTGATGTATGCTACAACAGTTATTGTTATTGTTGTTACCATGCCACGCAGACACATGTGCCGTTTCTACGTGGACATATCATGCAGTGCAGGCTGTAGACTGCCGAATTATTGGTCGGTCACGGGCACAGGAAGCCGACACGGAACCTGGCGACTTGACTCAAGGAAATCTATAAATAATCGTGTAATGCACTCCATGCAATAATAAAATCTTGTCGACCCCTGTGGTTCTCTAGTGCTCACTGATGGCTCTCCACGCTAGTGCTTCGCTATTTATGTTCTGGAGAGAAAGTCTAAGAACACACAGATATAAAATAAGGTGACATACCAGCCGAGTGCGATCTTTCAAGTGGAAGGATAGAGAGCACAGAAAATACCGGATTATATTGTTCACGAATACGAAAGTTTTTAGAAATTGAATAGTGTAGCAAGCAGTTGATTTTGCATTCTACGCCTTACCCATTTGACACAGTCTACTTATGCGGCGACGAAACTTCCACAGAATAGTCAGAGTGCTCCTTGTAACCAGCAAATGACATCTTACAGGTAGATATCACTAATTGCTACTGATGCTTCTAAGATTAATTATTATATTGCGTGTGTGTCTTTCAATATTACGTTCCTTGTGTCTCGTCCTTTGCTCTGTTCCCTCACCATGCAAAAAAAAGAAAGCAACTAGCCCGCCTTCTAGCTCTTCTAAAATTGTACACAAGCGCTCTGTTTTTCTGCCTGGCCAAGGCCTGCGGAACAAAGAATCTTGATTGTTTCGCAGAACTGTCGTACGCGACCAGCCACTAAACCTATAGCAGTGCATCGAACTTGAGAAGCCCCAGAAAGGAAAGAAGAAGGGGTACCGATCAGTCAAGGCTCAGGTGTAATCACACGTGCGGAAGAGACGCCTTTTTTCACTTTCGTTAACTGCGAGCCCATGCAGCACGACCTCGATTATCCCGCGCTTCTGCAGCTCGTTAGGAAATGAAAAAGGCGCGTGAGGCTGGAGCTGCCCGCAGGCGCGTCATTTCCTGCGGAGCGAAATTGCGGCACTGTGGCTCTCCAAATGATGTCCTTTTTTTTTTTGCACCCCCCTTCGCCTGCTCCACAGCCCTCAGCTCAACGCAGGAAGCGCTTCTGTTCCACGCATACAAACGCGGCAGCCAAACATTATAAATGCATCCTGGCTATCAGTCGAATCCATAGCCACAGCCAGAAGCGGAATGGCATATAAAGGGAATAAAAAAAAACAAAAATTAACATGACTCCACTGACAAATTTCATTTCCTTGGTGTCTTCCGATGCGGGTGCCCTCAACCGGAATGAGCGCTGTTTTTTTTTTTTGTTTGGTCGTTTCTGGAACAGAATTTGTATTTTCGGAACATTTTACATAGCAGTCTTCCTAAATTATGCGAACGGCAGCTTTCAATTGGACAAATTGCAGCCTTGGTGAGCGCTCTCTCCATAAACTAAACAAGCATGTAGGGGGACACCGGAACTCATTCTGGTATATGTGGCAAGTATGAATACCTACAGGTGTCTTTGTTATCATTTAGGCGACTTTCTTGAGTGGTCTGTTAGGTATGAACTCCACATAATCCATGAGAGAAAAAGCGAAAAAGAGGTCTTGGCCGTCTCTACATGCGCTTATGGTAATATGGTGCGTCCCACCTGAAAGTAACATAGGTTGTAAAATAGACGGAGCCTCATGTACTAGTGAAACAATCCGAGTTGTTGTGAAAGTTCCTTTACTCGGTTTAATTCATTGTTGGAATTAATCAAATAACTAAATGTAACAAAGGTTTATGGGGGTTTAGTCTCCCAGAACGGATCAGGCTATGAGGGACGCAGTAGTGAAGGCCTCCGGAAATTTCGACCACCTGGGGTTCTTTAACGTGCACTGACATCGCACAGTACAAAGGCCCCTAAAATTTTGCCTCCACTGAAATTTGACTGTCGTGGCCGGGATCGAACCCGCGTCTTTCGGATCACCAGCCGAGCGCTATAACCACTGAGCTACCGTGGGAGCTAAATGTAACAAAGTAAAAGTAAGCTAACAGAAAATATCATTGAACAATAAACTTCAGGAACAAAGTTCCAATTGGAAAGCTGCATACCACCTTCATAAACAGGCGCCAGTAGGGCTTGTGGACAAATATCTTTTACTAGTATGAAGTTATTTTTTTACCAGCTTCAAAAAAAAACATTTGAAATAGAAACATTCCACATGCTGGGTCGCTATTTCAGCGCTCCGAGAAACTCTCTGAAGGGCCTAAATTATTTCAAATTGAAACCTTTATCGCTGACGACCTTTGCACTTTCCAAGGCCTCATGATATGCCTCAGCTACTCCTGACCTGCCACGGACCGCATGCTCTGGTATTGCGTCACTGTCAGCTGCTCAGAACTAGAGGTGGAAATGACGGTGGCGTCAGGCTTCTATTTCATGTCATAAATCATATCATTCCTATTAGTGACATACTCAGCAGATGACATCAAACGTGAACTAGAAGGATGCAAAGAAAGCTAAGGAACTGAAGAATTGTTGCTCCTCGAAACGTTTTTAGAGGAATTAAGGCAACTGCAATAGCCGCAATGATCACAGCTTAGTGCTTTAAAATTAGCCGGCGCTCGTTTTCCACGTGCCGTCAGCAGTTTGTGGCCCATATCTCGCGGTTACCGCAATCTCCAGACACCGTCGGGGACCGCGGTTTTAAGACTGTCTCTGTTCGCTTTAGCGCTGTTGCAGGCCTGAAAGTGTGATGCTGTAACTTGGTAGGTTTGCCATCTTTAGATGCTTCTTTTAAAGCCGGGTGAAAGAGCTGCATATTAGTTACCTGCTTGCAAACACTCTACAGCTGGAATTTTTTTTAGTTATGTGCAGCTTTCTAACTGACTGTTTTATTCTGAAGCCAATTGAAAAGTTAGCTAATGATTCTCAACAAAACCGTTAGCGACGCAGAATATAAAGAAGCACTGGGTAAAAACTAAGCAAAGCACCTCCTAAAAGCTCCTCCCAAATGCTCTCATTTGGTCACACCCTAGTAGGACGGGAGTCTTATGCTTTAAGGTTTATATGGTTTAACGTCCCAAAGCAGCTCAGGCTATGAGGAACGCCGTAGTGAAGGGCTCCGGAAATTTCGACCACCTGGGGTTATTTAACGTGCACTGACATCGCACAGTACACGGGCCTCTAGAATTTTGCCTGCATCGATATTCGACCGCCACGTCCGGGATCGAACCCGCGTCGTTCGGGTCTGCAGGCGAGCGCCATAACCACTGAGCCACCGCGGCGGCCAGGACGGCCGTCTTCAAAGCCTTGGACATTTTTAGCTGGCAAGTGTTTACTCCGTCTGAAAGAAAAGACTGTTTGTGCGCGTCACTATACCTTCTACGTGTTTTCATTTTTCAAATTAATCTGAAGCAGTGGTTGAGGGCAAATCGTCATCACGACCTTATCATTCGTGTGCGCCCCCTACATACCTTCAAGACTGCACAGGCACGACGCGGATGAGGAGGGCACTGAAAGCTGACCTGTTACGCGCTTTAAGTTTGAGCTCCTCTGGGATGCCACTCCGGGGACGTGTACCTTCAATTTCCAATAACCCGCATGCCCCAACGCGTGCAAATTTTTCTTGGAAGGGAACGCGGCAACTCTCAAGAGAAGTTCGTGAAAGACATGTCTGAATGGTAAGTACCAGCTGCATCCATAAACAAAAACCTCAAGCTTAAGGAATCAGCTTCGTTTGTCTCATTATAGAGTGGAAATATGAACGTATGAAGCAATGTTTTTTCATAGCTCATTACTATCGCATGACATTGTCGAAGTGATGTTAAATGCTTGTTCTTCAGAAAGAATGAACATGCTGTATTTCTCTTAGGACTCATGAGAGATGGTGTCTGAGTTGACATTCTCCGTACGTCGGATTCACACGGGTTTGAACTTTTTTAAGCACTTGGGCGCTTTTGTGCTCAGAAACAAATTTTTCAATGTAAATCAAACCGCGTAGGAATTTTCATCAACTACAATAGCAGTTATACTTCGTCATCTTGATCTACCACGTATATAGAAGAAACTTTCCACGTCGCAAGAGAAGTTCACTGGGCGGTTTGAACTCCGCAGTTCTATTTGGAGCACGTTATTTATTTGGAGCACGTTACGTTTAGAAATGGCCTCCTTAGGCATCTCGATTAGATTCGCAAATGGACTTGCTTCGCACGTGTCCTAGATTAAACGGACCCTCTGGCTCACTTCGGGGAGTCAGGCCGGCGGCCTGGGTCTCATAATAGACGAAGGGCAGACGGGACCTTGCATTGCAAAGCTACCGTTTCCCTGATTGGTTGTTCACCGGTAGCCAGTTCTCGCAGGCTTTCGGGGAATCCGTCGTCTTAATGACGCTGGCAGTAGTGGCCTCTTTCCGGCCCTCGTGTGAAGCTGTGCAGCTGAAATAGGCGTAGAAAACACTTTCGCCAGCGTTGCCCAAGAGGTTATGGCGCTGTAGTTCGTACAAAATACCGCTCTCGAGCACCACGTCCCGTGCTGTATAATACGAAACGTATGCTTTTAATGGCGCCTTGATTTTACGGTACCGCCGCCTATAAGAACGCGTCATGGCTATGGCGTTTTGGAACTTCACCATGTTCGTGATTCTTATTCCAGGCTATCGGCAATATTTAACCGCAGTTTTATTTTTCAGTAAGATTATGAGAAAAAATGGCCAGGCATGTAAGGGCTCAGACCCAATATATCTGTGACGACTTCCTGAAAGCAGAAAGAAACAGTAAGCACGCGCTCCAAAAGCAAACAAATATATAAAGCGAAGAAAGTACTACCATCTAAATAGTCGCTGGTAAACAGGCAACAAGGAGAAACATTCATTCGCTGCGAAATAATTTCTCGCTCACTTGTTCTTCCTGCGCACAGTCATGTTCCAGTTGTTTTCAGATTCTACAACAGCAAGACACATCGTGTCCAGTAGCTGTGTGCACCACCCGCAGAATTAGTGAAAGGCAACTCTGCCGAAGAAATTTATTCTCCCTGCTTCAAAGGCATACTGCTTGGGATTTACTGACGCACTGCGCAATACACGCAATCCCAATTAGATGCATATATCTTTTCTAGGATGCTTGCAAAGACGCCGATGAAATCAGTGTTTTTCGCCTCTATAGCCTTCCAACAACTTTTGGTTGTAACCACCTTGACTGTGTGTGTACAGCAAAAGAAATTACCTTGTTGGCTAATGATTCGCGAAAAAAAAATTACTTCTCCGCGGTTTTCAATAATGAGCTTACTGAAAAGCATACCGGCATGAAGGAATATACCTGCTAAACACTAACACTAATAAGCCTATTTGGGAGTAAAAAGAGTAAGCTGACATCTAGCGCACTCAATTTTAGGGGCGGGGCATGCTACGCAAGCTCCGGAGTAGGCTTCGATCATTAAATATATGTAATGCTTACTCTTGACAACGGAGGCATATTCCCCACTGTAAAGCACAGTAAGTTGATGCAGTTAGCAATAGGAGGAGGCTTTTAAGCATGACGCCGGAGGTCCTGAGGTTAGCAAATAGACGAGACTGAAACCTCGGTTAAAATTTTCTCAACTGCTGGAAATTCGCATGTTTTGAAGAGGGAATCTGTTTCCGTTGCCAACCGATATTGTTCCGCATTTTTTGTGCTGGACGTGTACCTCAGCGCTGGGACAGCATACCCTGCCCCTTAAATGGAGTGCGTTAAGGGACAGCTTACTTCATATAGACTCCTTTTGTGTCTTGAGTGTAGATCCGCTTAAACAAAATTCTCAGCTGACTGGGTAGAGAGGCAACGCAGGGCTAAATTCTTTTCAGCGAATCCGCAGCCTAAAGGTTCTTTTCTACGACTGTGCATATGTGTGATTCATTCTCCCTATACACAGGTCACCCTGGCTTAGTACGCATGGCATCGTGGAGGTCGCCAAGAAGACGACCGTGGTCATATTTATTAAAAAGCTTATCGAAGTAAAGCCGAGGAAGCGACAGCGGCAGCGTCCGGCCGAAGCGCAGATCCGAGAGTGTTGTTGCCTCAGAAGCAATGGCACATACCCACGGTGGGTATTGGCCCAGGGTGTTCTGAGAGTCACGGGCGCTTAGTCTCACGCTACCAGCTTTATCCTCTTCGTCGACGGGGCTGGTGACATTACCAGCTCCGCTATAGAGTCATCTCCCTCCTCCCCCTCTAGCGCTATGCGCGATCAAAAGAAAACACTAAATGTGAAGCATGCACACCGAAATGAAAACGAAATGTAGAAAACGCTAAACATGTATAGTTCCCAGGAGTACTAGCGCTACTAATTTACATTTGGCCTAACAACGCAAAACGACCTTCAATTTTTTTTTTAGATTGTACATTCATCACTGAAACTATTCCTTCTTCTTCGTTTCCGTACCATAGCTTTCAACACATTCTTTTTTTTACTGAGGGCAGTCAGCCTCTCTGCCATCCTCCAGTTTTTTTTGTTATTATAGTTGGCTTTACCACTAAATTTTCTGCTTTCACAAGTTTCAAGCCCTGATTCCCTCATATTTCCTTGGCTTAAAGGTGTACTGAAGAACTCTATCTACACGTTCCGGGCATTCTTAGAAACTTCGGATTATTGTCCTGTGCAGCCGATTGCCCTAAATAAATCAGATTAAACGTCCCGGCTCCCGCCTTTTTTTTAATCTCAACGCGTCAGCCAGTCCCGTGGCGGATTGCCGCTCTGTTATCGGCGGAGTGATACGTAAATCAAAGAGGCCACGTGTATTTTTATTTCCGTGCGCGTAATTTGCGGCTATATTGCTTGTGACTGAAATTGTTTATTCTCGGAATTCTAAAAATCAAAATAAAAGCGAAAGCGAAGCCGCCACTGGGCTGGTTGAAAGGCACTCCACGCGTTGGTTGTCTGCGCCTACCTACCGCGTTGAGTTTAAAAAAAAAAGGCGGTAGCCGGGACGTTTAATCTGATTTAATTAGGGCAATCGCCCGCCCAAGACAATAATTCGAGGTTTCTAAGAATGCCCGGAACGTTTAGATCGAATTCCCGCGGTAAAAAGACGCGTTCAGATTCCTCTTTAGTGCACCTTTAAGAACGCTATAACCCCCTCAGGTTCCGGCTCCCTCCAATTTTATTTTTTCACTTTTCCTTTCTTCTTGGAGGGTCTCCGACAAGGTAAACAAGAGATAGTAATGTCTGCCTGAAGAAGAACAAAAGACGTGCAATGAGACATGAAGTTTGCCCAGAGGCGCTGAACGGCCTACGTCAGGTTTCTCCAACTCATTTTACCATGAAGGCCACGTTATAAAGCTTTCGTCTCACGTAAGCCAATAGCTGGAGAAGGGAGAGGAGAAAGACTAGTGCAAATAAAAATTAATAAAGCTAAGCTTAGTGGCTTAGCGTATTGATCTGCGACAGCTGATTGGCAAGAGAGGCTGAGTGCTCTGGAATGGCAGAAGACCCCGGTGCGGCCGCCTCACGGTGGTCCGCAGCTAGGCCGGGAACGCAGGCGGCGGCTCTGCTCATACCCCCACGCCACCTTCAGAGTATGGCGCTCACATCAACGACGCGACCCACTCCGCAAAGTCGTGAACTTCCGGAGCGTCTCACGGCTGCCCAAGCGGCTCCTGTTACGGGCCCAGTCGACCCATTCCAATCTCCGGTGCGACCAACTTCCCCCTCACTCGGGCCCTCAAAGGCTCGGGCCAGAACCTCAACGAAAATAGCTGCGGCACCTTTTCGCAGGTGGCACCTTACCACTGTCCGGAGCGCAGCGATGGCCCACTGGCTTGCGCATCCCCCTCGCACGCGGCAGATGCGGGGTTCGACCCCTTGTGCCGCCAGGTACCCACCGGTGATTCAATGGGTACAAGCTTTCCCGTGCCTGGTGCTCGGATTCTTTAGCGTGAAATGCTTGGGAAATGGGTCTTTGGCCGCACCTGGTACAATGAAAACTACCTTGTGCCATGGCGCTCTTTGGCCAAAGCTGCCCTTGCACCATAAAAATTCATCACGATCATCATCATCATGTCCTGCCACGCCCAACCGGGCAGTTGCTTGCTGGACGCCAAGACGGGCCCTCAAGATGGCTCTGCCGAACCGACCTGCGATGCGCTCGGCACAACCACAAAGGTGCTGCTTTACCAACATGCCATTCAAAAGAATGCAGAAAGGCACACAAGCTTTCCGTGGAACTCACGTTAAATATTGAGCCCATTTCGATGGATAAGCGGCAGAACAGGTTCTAGTAAAATAACGTGATAATTTGTCGAATACCTTTATTTGCATTCTTATGAGTACGTGATGCAAAGAAAAAAAAAACACCGGCTGCGCACTCCGGCCGCGATGTCGGCTCTGGTGTTACGATCGGTTGAAGCCCTGAAGCCAAGCCACCATATCCGACCCACAGACAGCCCAGTTGATCCTGAAAAACGTAAATATAACAGCTCTCGATGTAGGATCCAATATGAACAAGAAGTTTTGGCGAGGAAGGCCACTCGTCCACCAAAACCTTTTTCTATTCAAATTTCTTGTCCCTTATCAAGAAATTCTAACTACTGAAGTAGGCTGTAACGACCAGGCTATGAGAAACTCTTTACGGCCATATGTTATCAGAAGGGAAATGATGACGATGATGATTGGTTTTTATGGGGCAGGGGCATCTTTGGCCAAAGAGCGCATGGTACAAAGCACTTTTCGTCTACTCAAGGTGGGGTCAGAGACCCATTTCTCAAGCGTTTCACCCTAATTAAGCCGAGCACCAGACCTGGGAAAAGCTTGTGCCCATTGTACCACCGGCACCGGTGGTACCCGGTGGCACTGGGGATCGATCCCCGCACCTCCCGCATACAAGGCGGATGCTCAGACGACTAGACCACCGCTGCGGTACACATCAGAAGGAAAATGAGGAATCAGTGAGGTTCTTTCGCAAAAAAGAATGAAATCGTTACGACCAGCGGGCCGTTTGAGAGAACGGCGGCCCGCATACTGCCTAGAGGTCGCGTGTTTGAGACCCCTGGTCAACATGCACCAAGAGACAGGCGTGACAATGTTAAAAAGCTTAGCATCACTGAGAAGGAGTGCATGGAAGACAAATGCAAGAGCTAGGTACGTTTCCCCTGCCTGTGTCGTAATGCATGTGCGTGCCTTTTATTGTGGAAAGTTTGTCAGGATCAGTGGCATCTATCAGGACTAAACTTGCTCCTTCTAAAAGCGCCTTTTATATTAAATGAGAGCGGATTGCTACAGCCTTGTAAACGCTGAGCAGTGTTGCCCAGCGTGCAAATTGGTAATGTGGAAGGCCACGTAAAATCAAAATCGCATCCTTGATTTAAAATTCATTTGCATTTCCTGTTCTTCTCCCCTACTTACACATTTAACACCATACTCCGAGAATTCATGGGCCTTATTATAGAAGCAAAACAAGTGAATAGTCAGTGAATCATGAATATATATATATATATATATATATATATATATATATATATATATATATATATATATATATATATATATATATATATATATATATATATATATATATATATATATATATATATATATATATATTGCTTTTCTAGGTTTCATTGAGGGCGAGAACACACACGAACATGTACTTCCATGCTCGAAGTACATGTTGACAAAACGTTTCTTCAAAAAACAAAGAAAGAAAGGAAGAAAGAGAGAAAGAGGGAGCGAAAGAAAGAAAGAAAGAAAGAAAGAAAGAAAGAAAGAAAGAAAGGAAAAGAAAAGAAAGTCCGTGGTCACTCCCGTCGGCCATCGATCACGAACCGGGCGTGCATTCCCGCCGCCGCGGGGAGCACTCTTCTTCCGCGTTGATGCAATTAGCAGCCTGCGCTGGTTCTTTGCGTGCACGCACGCGCGAGGCTAGCTCGGAGGCAAGCTTGCTGTCAACATGAGTGTGCGAAGAGCTCTATCTCGCGCCGAAGCCGGCTTATTAGCTTACCAGGAGTGGGATCTACGCTCTTTTATGGAAAGCAGATGGTAACAATTTATGTCGCATGACTCCACGGGGCATGATTTATAGTATATCTCAAAGCCCTCTGTGCGGCTCTAGATATAATTTCAGAGTGTACCTGGGAAACGGAAACATTCGGCCCGGTGCAACTGAACTTACTGAACCACCATCACCTAACTCGTATAAACCTGGAGGAAAGCGGCGGCTCAGTGAATATACAGTCCAGCAGAAAACGAGGTCACATTTTTGGATCACAGCTTCCTATCAAGAGTTAAGGTTTGCGGCACGTGGCGCTACCATGCGCCAGCGGTTCAGGAGTCTAGAGCGTCTTGGTTCACTCAAGCACTTTTTTCTGACAATTAGTCCCCTGGCCCACCATTGTTGTTGTTGTTGCAAGCACTCAATTAAGACAATATTTTTTTGCAATAATTGGCAACTGCCATGGCCACTGCCGGCTGTCAATAAAATCATCAACGAAGAAAATATGAAAAGAAAAGAATGCAGTGAAGGGCGGCTAGGATGGACTAAAACTGGGTGACAAGCACAATATCCTGATGAATAATCTGCTCGTGGCTGCCTCAAGACAGGAATAATTTGAGTCCATTGCATAATGGCTTTGTCCTGCAGTGGACTCAGTTGCTTATAGATCATAGTAGCGTTTCAAAAATATTCTGTCAGGGGGACATTGCTAATCGTATGTGTGTGCCTCGAGGTAACGCAGCGACACTTGGGCTACGAGGGAGGCCGTAACGGAGGGCTCCGCATTAATTTACGCCAGCTGGACTTCTTTACGTGCGCTGACATTGCACAGAACACGGACGTTTTTGTTCTTCGCCTCTGTCGAAATGCGGCCATTGTGACCGGGATTCAAACCTGCGACCAATAGCTGAGGCGAAGCAAAGTCCGCTAAGAGGAAGATTGCTTTCAAGGAGGCGAAAGGCATAGTAACTGTCTCACTTAGTGTACACCTCAAAGGCGCTGTACAACTTGACTGTGGTATGGGAGTACGGCGTGCTCAGCAAGCGGAGCAACAGCGGCTCCCACGCAGCAACAAATGATATCATGCAAAATTGAAAGTTTGCATTAGATTGCATGACCACCTATCATGGTTTCCCTTGTCATTCAGAAATGCTTTTAATTCATTTCGTTTCCATATAAGCGAATATCTTTACAGTTTGAATGGCTCTGAAAAGAAATTTAGGTGAGGCACTCAGACGTCGCTATTTTTGACATGTGCGAGAGACCACCCTGCGCCTAAATCCTGTTGCAAAGCTTAATCCGTTATCTGTACGACTCGTTATACCAAAAAAACACGACTTCTTTCATTGAAGAGGCATCGGCCGCAGGGCGTAGTGGCGCTAGCTAGCACTTGTCAAAATCCATAAAAACACATGACAGCTACTGTCGGGCTTCCTGCCAGAACTTATCTGCACTTCCCTCGTTGATCAGGATTCGGTCACTGCACAGATCCGCACCAAACCCCAAATCAATGAATTTATTTTCTGGTATAGTTACACTCATATTACTCAAGCTGGGTTGTCGACGCGAGACAGAGAGACAGAGAGTAAACATTTAATTGTAAAAAGAAGACCGGGGAGGATTGTGGGTGGGGTCCTCAGTCCAAGACTCCAGTGGCTTCCGCCGACGCTTTGGCGATGGCGACTAGCGCCTCCTGGTCTTCCAGCGTGCCGCTGGCCAGCGTCACTTCCCACTGCTCCAGCGCCGCGTTGTGAGTGTCTCTCGGCAACGTGCTCAGAAAAGCATGAATGCGCATTTTCCACCTCTTCTTCGCATCTCCCGTAAGTATTTGGCATTAAAATCTACGTTACTGAAACCGAGAGTGTCTTTCGCAATGTTAAGAAAGAAAGGAAAAAATGTAATCTCATTCTCAACGTTTGATTAGAAGGCTGTGTGCTCTATGCGGACCTCTTTCGGTGCCCGCGCTCCAGCCGACGGTAGCAGGCAATTTTCCGGCGGGCTCAACTCTAAATTGAAATCTGCTCAAAAACAATTACCTCAAAACGAGAACCGTGATGAACACTGGCCGCTTAAGCCGAATTCTTTCGGATGTTTTTTTTTTCTTCCATATGCCCTAGAGATTTTTATGTGAGCTTCGGAACGGATGGCAGCCGGTCCTGATTGAAAGTACGGTGGTAATATAAGTGAAGAAAGACCCCTCAGGGAGCATCTCTTTGATTAGCCAACTTTGAGCGGCATTTCGTGGCCGGCACTTTGCTGAAGGCAGAATTTCTAGTTATAAGCAGCTGCAATGTCCTTGATTACTGCGCAAACATATTAAAGGAGATGAAATAAACGCTGTCTTGATTCAGGTCCAGCGTTACGGATGCCAATATCAGGACAATACTGCCTGCGTTAATCGGCATTTGTTCGGCCTTCGGTAATTCAACATTTTTAATGACGAATAACGTCTTTTCCTTCACAGTAACTTCAACATAAGCATTCCGTCTCTAATAATTACTCTTTAGAACGAGGAAGCGTTCGTTTAAAGGTACGAAGTGTTCCAATCTTAGCCCATCTTCCCGCCTTTTACGGCATCTACGGGCGCGGGTTTAACATGAAGTGTGGCCGGCTTCAGCGAATGATGCTTTGTTTCGTGAAGGTCTTGAAATGCTCGGCGTTAGTGTTTGGTTTAGGTTTGGTTTATGGGGGTTTAACGTCCCAAAGCGACTCGGGTTGTGAGGGACGCCTTAGTGAAGGGCTCCGGAAATTTCGACCACCGCGGGTTCTTTAATGTGCACTGACATTGCACAGTACACGGGCCTCTGGAATTTCGCCTTCATCGAAATTCTACAGGCATATGTACTAAGCGATGTCTACGCTTTAAAAACAGATACTCCTATACACCTTTCCTCTAAAAGCGCATACTTCGAATGCTACACAGGCATCGCTATCGATGTGCAATGAATTATGGTATCTGTTATGTCACTACAGTTTCTTTTCATTCAGGGCTATCCATAGGGAAAGACGGCATGCACTGATAGACTTTACGCATACGTTTAGTGAAATGAACACATTTCTTTAATAAAACATTAGTCTTGCGTAGTCTCCAAAAAAATTATTTACAATCATTGGTGCTAGCGAAATACTAAAGGCCGGAATTCATGCATTTTTTCTAACAGCGTTGTTAGTGCCCGGTTCGCAGTGCCGGGCCCTCAATAGGTGCTGAGCAAGAAAACCGGATAAAGCGAGGCTGAGGGTGAAGCCAGCGTGAGGGTGAACCTTCTTGCCGTATATTCCGTCCGGCAATGCTCCTAGCACAACTGGTGTGACGGGTGTAATCGGGTTTCATGCTCAATGAGGAACCTGCGCTGCCAAAGTGGCACTGCAATTGCTCCATTCGGTGACTCAAAACTGCTTTTGTCAGCCGCTTGGGCTGCTGCACATTCTGCGCGATTAGATACCCGTGTTTGGCTGACAGCATTCATTGCCTAGGTTCTCTCGGCGTAGCCCAGATAGCTCACGCACGGCACGTGCGCCTTCGGCAGAGCGCGGAGGCTCACGCCAATAAGCGCCTGAAGGTGGCGCGAAAAAGTACTAAGAGTACTACAAAAAACTGCTTGCTCTTCTCGCTAGGCAGTGTGTTATGGCGCTGCAATCGGCACCCCAAAGTTCAGCGCAAGTTCCCCATAGGATGCTGCTCATTGCTGAAATTTCTTCCGTAAAGAGGAAAGCAAAAACAAAAAACATGGCCATTCGCCGTCTTATCGATAGATAGATAAAGAGAGAGGGGGAAAGGCAGGGATATTAACCAGAAAGGCTTTCAGTTGGCTACCCTGCGCTGGGGAAGGAAATGAGGGGATTAAAAAGGCAAGAGAGAAGGAACGGGAAACACAGTCACAATCTATCAATCAAGGCAGTCGTTCGTAAGAAACAACACAGTGCCTTGTGTAAATAGTTTGTACATATTACTTCTCCCCCTATCCTCTCTTCCTGTCCCCTCACCTCTTTCATTTCATTTCTCTATTCTGCCTGCTATCCTTTATTTCCGCTGCCCCAGCTCAGGTGCTGCAGTATCGATGGCAGATGCCGGGGCCAGCAAAAAATCTTTTCCTTCCTTTTTACTATTATTTTTAATAAAACCACTACCACCACACGGTGCCTTGTAAGCCTTGACGGCAGTCGACTGTTTTGGCCACGGACCGAGGACCTTGTCCTCTGTGAAAGGGCAAGAATCGAGGCGGTCCAGTAAGCTACGTTGTGTCTTATCGATAAACACAGAAAATAAAGGCGCATCGCATTGGTGCGTGAGTGTTGGAGGAAACAGCGTGTTGCACTTCCTCGCGTAATGTTTGCCCATGTGTCTTCCTCCACATTGGCTGCACTGGCTGTGCCAAGAGGGGATGGTCCCACTCGGATACCAGGGCACGGAAGAGTATAAAAAGAGCGCCCGCTACAAGCCGCGAATGCTCTTACGATGGATGGTGTGCGACGAGTAGTGCGGCAGCCTGGAAGTAACAATACGCAGCCATAGATAAACAAAGAAATAGGTGTTATAGTTCCCGCGAATTTGCTTGACAGAGAATTTCGTTATTATTCACCATTGGTTCGAAGAATTGAAGTAATCAACCTAAAGCCTCAGTGACTTTTGCCAAAACTGTAAATTCACAGACTCTTCCACGATTGTCTGGTCATTTTTCGAGAAACTTATCGTTCTAAATTTTGCTGTTTTCAAAATAAAGTACTTTCATTAGCGCCGTAAAAAATAAACTCGCTGCGAAATATTCGTTGAAAAACTTATTTTATTCGTGCTTGTAAATTCTTTAAGAATAAACGGTGTCCGACATAGCGTAATCCACCCTTAACGGACTGATACACTCTGCAGGTAGAATTGAAGCCCCCCCCCCCCCCCCCAAGACCTTCACGCAGTGTTTGTTAATTACCTTCAGAGGAGCAGTGGGAGGCTATTCTGCTCAGCGATGATCCTGACCGTCAGTACTGGCTGGTGGGGAGGGCCAGCGCAGCAGCAATAACCAGTGGACTACAGTACTAGGCGGCCCACCAACGTGTTCCACGAATATTCAGTAAATAAAGATGTTTTCAATCAATCAACACTACTACCAGTTCGAACTCACAAATCAGCTCATACCCTCAGCACATTTTGGAGGCACAGCTTCGTACAGCTTTGTACCTCGGTCATCTTGCATGGAACCTTTCGTTCTAAAGTTTGTTTTCATTCTGAACACAATCGCTGCTCAGTCGGACATTCCATTTTCTCAATCGCAGATGACTTCCAAAAACGGGTCATTACTTAATTTTCGCTAATATTAATAATAATAATTGGTTTTTGGTGGAAAGGAAATGGCGCAGTATCTGTCTCATATATCGTTGGACACCTGAACCGCGCCGTAAGGGAAGGGATAAAGGAGGGAGTGAAAGAAGAGAGGAACAAATAGGTGGTCATTCTAATACATCGCTAAGTGTGTCCATTCTAATTCCAAATTGAGTTCTACACGTCCGAGAGCATCCGTATTTCGGTCGCTCACTGAATACAGCCAATATGTTAGCAACCTCCCTTTTTGCTTGCGCGGCAACTCCACTGTGGTAATCACCAGTAGTAGCGAGTCTTGGCAGAACAGAAACACGCAAGATAAAGAAAAAAATAAAAGGGTCAAATTTACAGACGTGCGATGCGCTGCAATAGCAGGTGAAAGTTATACCCGTACCCTGTAAAGAGAACTCTCCGTCCCCTTGAGAGCTAGCGCACTAACCCGATTAGGGCTTCTCGGGCTTCTAATCCCCTTCCCTGTGCTTTCAGCAGGATGTCAGCATCAGTTCTATGCCCCCTTGTCAGTAACCTCTTCGTGCTCCCCCATCTACGTTGAGAAGTGTGGTCTGTAGAACCTTCTTTGTCCTTGGCGCAGATAATCTTGCGTCTTATTATTATTTTTTTTACCACTGGTATCAGGCATGCCCGGCAACTCCACCGTGGTAATCACTAGTCGTGGTGAGTCTTGGCAGAACAGAAACAGGCAAGACAAAGAAAAAAAGGAAAAGGTCAAATTTGCAGACGTGCGATGTGCTGCAATAGCAGGTGAAAGTTATACCCGTACCCTGTAATGAGAACTCTACGTCTCTTTGAAAGCTACCGCACTAACCCGATTAGGGCTTCGTCGGTGAATATTTATCTCGGGTTTCTAATCCTCTTCCCTGTGCTTTCAGCAGGATGTCAGCATCAGTTCTATGCCCCCTTGTCAGTAACCTCTTCGTGCTCCTCCCATCTGCGTAGAGGAGTGTGGTCTGCAGAACCTTCTTTGTCCTTGGCGCAGATAACCTTGCGTCTTATTATTATTTTTACCATTGGTATCAGGGGATGCTCACTCCAGCCCAACATCAGCATCTTCTCACATCGCTTCGCACAGGAAGAAAAAGGGTTTAGTTTTCTTTCTTGATTGCCTCGTAGAGGAACGCGAGAGAGGACAGTATTGTACGCGGTAACCGAAACATGACCCAAGGCACTTTCTCAGCGCCGTGTGATTATTATAGCGATAGCTACATTACGGTAGAATTTCGAGCCTTCAGAGTGTCAAAGCCGTGGCGGTGGCGGCGGCACCGCCACGCTGTCACGGGGTTGGCCACGTGGTGAGGAGCAGCTGCTGGCGGCGCGGCGCCGTGGTTGGTCACGTGACCAACCACGTGGCTGGTGGCTGGTCACGTGATGTGGAGCAGCTGCTGCTGCCGGCGGCGCGGCGCGTCGGCGAAACCGAGCTGCAACATCCGTGTCCACCAGCAAGACTTTGATTTGAGCTAGTTCGTTGTAGCGTGACGTGGTTTACGCAAAAAGTTAGAAGTTGGTTTACGCAATGAGTTGGAAGTTGGCGCCAGTCCTGTCTTGTGTGTGCCGTCTCCGTCTTTTAGCGCCATTACGCTTTCTGCGTACTTCATATCTGTGCGCAGGCGCCGTGTCAAGTGGGACGAAGATGAGGAAGGAACGCCCAGAGAAACTGAGCGGCTAAAGACTGACTTTGCAATTCAACTGAGCAAGTTCCACTCGGCCAGCTTTAGCTCTCGCGTCACTCCAGGTTTAACCAGAGCTAAACCACTGCCAATTTTTAATTTTGAAGTAGTGTGGCAGGTATGGGAGGACGAAGCATGGGGAGAGCGCAGCCCGGTAACTGCCTCTAAGTTGTAGGGGTCACCACAACTGGGCTGCTCTAGGTAGGGGGAATAAATAATGTCATACTAGAGAATAGGACGGGAGACTGGTAAAGGAATTGTAGAAGGAACTGCAGGGGAGGTCCAGGTGAAGGAAACGGGAGCGGCAGAGCGCGCGCGGATGGAGAGTCGTGCCAGGAACTATACTGGAAGCTCCTGGAAAGAAGGGTACTCACGGGGCCGCTGTTAACGTGGCCGTTCGTATTCCTCCTGAACACTACGCTGCAGGCGTAGCCAGCATTTTACAAGCGAACACCGCGCGCTGCTACAGCTTACACATGTCTGCCAGTTCCTTGTAGGTACAAGCGTAATCGCGCCAAATTCCTCTTAAAGCAAGCGATCTTTGTGTACAGTGGCTTGCCTTCACGAATTAATATTTCCTATGCGTATAACGCAGGAGTAGTATCCTGGAAGCTCTTGCATGTACAAGAGGTTAGCAAGGTCTCTGCGGTCAAGCCACGGTGTAAGAATATATTCTTGCACCGTGGGTCAAACAAATGTCCAGCACGAATTACCAGTGCTGTGTCTTCGACCCAGCAGCTTCCCTACGCACTTAGACCTACAAGTTCACACGAATAGTGATAGCAGTATTTAAACCTCACTGCGCTCCCAAAACTTATTGCAAGGGCAGGCTGGCCACACAGCGAGTAAAGGCGATAGTATGCCTTCCATAGCGTTGAAAAATTAGAAACGATCTTCACTCAACTCTTTTGCCTCTGGACTGGCATCACTTTTCGCGCACCTTGTAATCTGCCCTGTTTCAGAGGTGTTCCCACCGAACGACTGCAGACGCACGTTTTTACGCACTGAATGTGACGGTGTCCTCCACGAAGCACCGACTGAATATCGGCAATGAGTCGCATAGTAAGGCATTGATGAGACATTCTTTTCTTCTTGCCAGCACCTCCGAGCCACATCTTATATCCTCGCCTTCCGAAATAGTGTCGACAAAACGCCATGTTAATGTTTTTTTTCTTTAATTAATATTCCTACCTCGGCATTTGTGCTTTCGTTACGCTATCTATCGAATGCCGCGTTCGCTGTATTGGCGTCACGAACGGCCTGCTCCACTGACTGCAATTCTAATTCAAAGTTGGCTGCACTTTGATTGTTTTGCGCGTGTCTATTCGCACTCCTTACTGACAAGCGTAGTGAGAAGTCTGATACGGTCGATGCCCCCAGCCCAAAGATTTTGTTGAAATGCGGCGCAGTTTTGAGCCAGGCGGTAACGATACAGGCGCCTCTAATTATTATGGCGATCAATTTCTGAGGTGAGACTCTCTTCTCGGGCTTACTTATTTACGAAGGCAACGCTGTTCATGAAAGTTACATATAGAGTCACTAAATAAAGACTTAGAGTACCGGCACTCTCTTCTCCTATTGTTCTGTGCCGCCGCCACGATCATTGGTCAGTTTGCATCACGTGATATTTGTTTACACTGCGACGGTTCATGGGGGCTGCCATTTTGTGGCTTATGCGTTTTCAGTCGGGCAACTGTGGTAGTCCTAGTGCTGCGACGCTGCGAGTGCTGCCGGTGACCGACGTGCTGAGCTGTGCTCCTTTCTGTTTTCAATAAGCAATTTTCCATAAATTAGAAAGCATTTGCGTCTGGGTGGCAAGGTTTTTTTATGTTATTGCTTGCTGAAGCGGCTAAGTAGGTAGGTAGGTAGGAAAGACTTTTAATGCTCTAGAAAGGTGCTAGTAGCAGACGAGAAAGAAGAGGTCCATCTCCCTTCTTCTCACAGGGTCGGTGCCCCTATTCCAGGGCTCCGCTGAGCTTCGCTGCTCGTTGGGCGTGCTGGATCAGACCTTGTTGGCAACCCAGATCGCCGCTGGAGAGCCGGCTCTCCCACTGTTCCGCACTCGGGTCTTTGCGAAAGCTGTCGTTTTTACTGCATTCCCACGTGATGTGGTACAACGATGGTTTGCTGCCACACCACGGGCAAGTGTCCCGATATTGCGTCGGGTAAATCTTGCTAAGGATATGCAGGTTTGGGAATGTTCCTGTCTGCAATCTTCGCCAATACACTGCCTCTAGTTGATTTAGATCAGGATGAGGCGGCGGATAGCGGATCCGTACCCCCTTATAGTAGTTGAGAATGTCTGAGTACGTAGGACTGACTCGGTCGGGTAGATCGTCCGATTGGGAGGAAGCTCGGCTCGTATACCCTCGAGCTACCTCGTCGGCGCGTTCGTTCCCCGCTATGTTGGTGTGTCCTGGCACCCAGTAAATGCTATGTATGACTTTTGGTGGGGTCGCGCTCTGGAGGAGCCGGAGCGCGGCGCGACCTATGCGGCCGTTCATGTAGTTACGGCACGCTTCTCTCGAATCTGTAAGGATGGTAAGGGACATGTTGCTTCGATAACCGGCTACCGCCGCTAGAGCTACGGCCAGCTCCTCCCCTTCGGTTACCGTGCAATCCCTCACTGAGGCGCTAGCTAATTCCTTTAAGTTCGAATCAATAACTACCGCCACTGTGCTGTTATGTGAGCTTCTTGTATACGGAGCCGCGTCCGTGTATACCGTTGTGGATTTTGTAGCTAGATGTTGTTGTACATACCTCGCCCGGGCTGCCCTACGGGCCGCATGCAAGTTGGGGTCCATGTTCCGGGGAAGGGAGCGAACCTTTAGCGTCTGGCGGATTGCGTCCGGTATGCTCGCAGTACGATTCTCGAATTCCGCAGTTCCGCCTAGCCCCAGTCGGCTAAGGAGCGAGCGCCCCGTAGGAGTCTGCTGGAGCCTAGCTAACTGCGTGACCAGTTGGGCTTCTTTGATCTCTTCGAAGGTGTTGTGAATTCCAAGAGCCAATAGTTTTTCGTTGGAGGTGTTCATTGGTAGATGCAGGGCTGTCTTGTAAGCTTTGCGGAGTATGGTGTCTGCACTATCCACTTCTCCTTTGTTGAGGTTGAAGTACGGGAGGGCGTAACCCACGCGACTAACCACCAGGCTCTGAACCAGGCGCAGGGTATCCCCCTCTCGCATGCCGCTCCGCTTCTGCGACACGCGCGTGATCATTCTGGCGACCTGAGTGGTCGATTGCTTGAGAAGGCCGAGCGTATGGCCGCATCGCTGGTTGCTCTGCAGCCACATTCCCAACACGCGTATCTTGTCTCGTTCGGGAATTAGCTGTCCTTCGAGGGAGACATTGAGGGACCCTTCCTTGTGTTTCCCTTTGTGGACTCGCAGGAGTTCTGATTTTTCGGTGGAGCAGGCGAGGCCTCGTGCACTGGCATATTCTTCCACGCAGGTAGCCGCTGCTTGCAGTCGTTCTTCTTTCTGGCCGAGCGACCCAGTGGTAACCCAGACCGTGACGTCGTCAGCGTATATTGCGTGCTGTATGCCTTCGATCTTCTCGAGTTGTCTTGCGAGGCCGATCATGGCCACGTTGAAAAGTAGTGGCGAAATGACGGACCCTTGAGGTGTGCCTTTGTTTGGGGTCGAAAATTTAGCGCTACGAAGGTCTCCGAGCCCAACCGTTGCAGTGCGGTTGGAGAGAAAGGCCTTCACGTAGCTGTGAATTTTCTCGCCGCAGTGGAGGTTGTCGAGTCCTTCCATTACAGCCGTGTGGCTAACGTTGTCAAAGGCTCCTTTGATGTCGAGGGTCATAACCACGTTCTCGCCTACGCTCGGGACGTTGGTGAGGACTTCCTCTTTGAGTTGTAAGAGGATGTCCTGGGTGGAGAGGTGGGCTCGGAAGCCGAACATACTGTGGGGGTACAGGTCTTCGTCTTCCATGTAGCTTTGGAGCCTCCGAGTAACAACTCGCTCGTAGAGCTTGCCTAGGCAGGAGGAGGTGAGTGAGATAGGTCGGAGATTTTCGATCTGGAGTTTCTTACCCGGTTTGGGGATCATTACGACCTCTGCATGCTTCCACTCTTCAGGAACCGTTCCTGCGGCCCAGTGCCCGTTGAGGAAGGTGGTCAGTTGGTCGACCGCCTCGTCGCAGAGGTTGCGTATGAGTGCGTTCTGGATCTTGTCTGCTCCCGCCGCAGTGTTGCGCGTGCATGCCTTTATGGTAGCGAACACTTCTTCCCTGGTGATCGGCCTGTCTAAGTGGCTGTTCGGTTTCCCCAGGTATGGTTTCGCGTATGCCGCAGGCAAGGTCGTGCCGTAGCATTTCTCTTTGGCCTTATCTAGCAGTTCCTCTTCCGTACCCTCGAAGGTGTGGACGAGTCTGCGGATAGCTTTCCCGCTTTCGGCCCTGGTTTGGGTAGGGTCGAGGAGGGTCTTGAGTATACGCCACGTTTTGGCCGTGCTGAGGGTGCCGTCCAGCGAGCTACTGAACTGCTGCCAGCTCTGCCTGGCCAGTTGAGTCGCGTACTCCTCCGCTATCTTGGTGACTTCTGCGATCTTGAGCTTGAGCTTCCTGTTAAAGCGCTGCTTCTTCCAGCGCTTGGTGAGTCCTCGACGTGCCTCCCACAGCCTGATGAGCCGAGGGTCCACCTCAGGTGTTTGCTCGGTGCGATCCACTTCCTGAGTGTACCGCTTCTGGATGTCTTTAAGTTGTTGACACCAATCATCTATGGAAGTAATCCCCCCTTCCAGGTCCGCGCAAGACTTGCGGAAAGCCGGCCAGTTGGTGATCTTGGCCGTGCCGAGCTTGCGCTTGATGTTGGTGGCTGCTATCGTGGTCTTCAGGATATAGTGGTCACTGCCTAGATTCTCCAGCAGATTCTCCCACGTTGCGTGCTTCACTCCCCTGACAAACGTTAAGTCCGGACACGTATCCGGGCAGATCGAAGTGCCAAGGCGCGTGGGATGAAGTTGGTCTGTTAAGAGGGTACATTGGATCGCTTCCGCCGCGTCCTCGACCTGTATACCTTTGTGATTATTAGTGGGGTATCCCCATTGCTGTCCGCGAGCGTTGAAGTCGCCTACAATGAGCAACGAGTTGCTTTTCGCAAGTTTGCTGGCCCCTAGAAAGAGTATATCAAAATTCGCGTCCCGCTGGCGAGGCGGGCTATAGAGGTTTACTAGAAAGACACTCTTTTCCTTACGCTTCTTTTTGGGAATAATTTCCGTCACTAAGTGTTCAATTTTGGTGTTGGGAATTGGGTCATGGGCTATGGCTACCAACTTTTTGCTGACCAAGGTTGCCGTGCGTCCGCTATCGTAGCACGTATATCCCCTGAGTGACGGTGTCGTGTTAGTTTCCTGTAAAGCTATTATATCGGGTGTTGAACCTTGCGTATGTAAAAACTGCATTAGGAGTCCCTGCTTTTGGCGGTACCCCCTGCAGTTCCATTGCCAGATTTCTAGTGGAGTTTGTTTAGCCATTGTTTTGGGCATTGTTCTGATTGGAGCCTTCAGTTCCGAAACGGCGCTCGTGTATGAGCCTGTCCCGGGCCTCGTTTGTTATTCGTTGCGTATTTTGACTTTTGACGTGGCTGCGGAAACTTTGGTCCTGCAACGCAACTTTTTGCTGTAGTAATGTGATGTTCTGTTCTGACAGGTTGAGTTGGACCTGCATGGCATCTAATCTTGCATGAGTTTGTCGGAACTGTCCTTCGGTGCGAATCATGAAATCCTCCATGCGCTGCATGAAAGTTCTGAATTCTTCGGGGCTCACTTCTAAGGGGGTTGGAGATCGTTGCACTTCGGCCGCCGGAGTCGGGGGCCGCGGTACGTGCCCTGTTCTCTGAGCCTGCATCTCTTTAATGAGGTCATCGATTTTTTTTCGGAGATGTGCATTCTCCTCTCTTAGAGCTTTAATTTCCTTCGAGTTACGCGTAATATTATCTTGATCCGAGTACGGAATCAGTGGGTTCGGAGAGCCCGCTCCCCAGCTCACCTTGACGCCGCCCTTCTTCTGTTGTTTCTGCGGCGGCTGCTGCTGCTGCTGCTTCGGCTTGGCCGTTGACCGGTTTAGCGGCGGGAAAGAGTCATCCCTGGATCGGCTCTGGCTGTGATCTCGCACGGTGCTACGGCCTCGGCTCGAGGAGCGGCCATGGTCCCGCTCCGAGCTAAGCCACCTGGGTCGGCGCTCTCGACTCAGGTGCGGGTTCTGCTGCTGCTGCTGCGGTTGTTGCTGCTGCGGCAGTTGGTGCTGCTGCTGCTGCCATTGTTGTTTCCGGGACTGCCGGCCGCCGGTCGTGCTGCCCCGGAGCTCCTCAGTAGTCTTGAGGCGTCGACGGCACTCCGTGGTAACGTGGTCGCCTTCGCACACCATGCATTTGGCCTTGCACGGGTGGCCTTCTGGTGGGTCGTGTGTGCCGCACGTCCTGCAGAGCTTGGTGTTCGGCGTTGGACAGACGTCCGAACGATGGCCTTGCTCTCCGCACACGTAGCAGATCTGTCTCGTAGGACGATATGGGTAGGTCTTGAATTCTCCGGATCGGTAGATGACCCACTGCGGGATATACGGGCCGTCGAACGTGATGAGCGCCGTTTCCGACTTGCCCAGCATTCTCGCTTCCAGGATCTTCACTCCTTGTGATCGAAGCCGCAGCCTCGATTTCAGCAGGGCCGGTGATTGCCCCGGCATGACGCCGTGAATTACCGCACGCTTCAGGTCGTCCGGTAGGGCTGGATAGGTGTTGGTTGCATAGGTCTGGTCATTGATCGTGAGCTTTTCGATCTTCCTGAGCACGTCGCCGATGTCCAGGTCGGGCGTGCTCGCAATCATGATGTTCGATCCGGGCCGGAGTCTCATGATGAAGTCTTCTTCCTTGATCGTTCCTCCGCTGGCCGCGACGAGGGCTTGCGTTGCCTGGTCGACACGGATTTCGCTGATTTTTAGGCCTCCCTTGGGGCGATAAATGATTTTGATATCATCCTTCGGTAGCGGCGGCGGACGTGGCCTGATCTGCCGCTGCGCTCCCGCCAGATGTGGTTTTAATGGAAAGCGCGGCACGCCACTCACTCGCGTTTCTGCTCCGCCAGCTGCGGCTGTCGGCGCTATCTTGTTGCTTGCTTCTTCCCGGGGATCGCCTGGCCCCTTCGAGCCTTTCTTCGATCCTTTCCTTTTTAGGCGCCGTTTGTAAGAAACAAGCTGCCAACGATCCATGTCTTCGTCTTGCAGTGGGTCGATGTCGGCCCCGTCGTCCCGCTGCGGTGGCGAGGTCTCCATGGCCTCGGTCACTGCGTCCCCAAGTCCGGGGATCGCATTGACCGGCGGCGCGGCAGGAGATTCGTCCGTACTTTCAATATTCGCCGAACCTTGGGCCGAGGTCCGGGTAGGTTCATTCATGATAGGGTCGTCAGCGTCCCGGGGTTCCATGCTGGCCGATGTCTAGACACGCAAGCACCGCACGGGGCCGCCCCGGGAACGCGCTAGGCCTACGCTAGGCACAGCGTTCCCGGCCGCAGGTGGCCACTCGAAAGTCCGATAAAAGTCCAAAAAATGGGCCTACCGGCTCAGGAGTGGTGTCGCCGTGGTCCAGGTGACGTTATCCGTCGATGTAGCCGAAAATTTTCGGTGGCCCACGTGAAAATTGGGTCGGAATCTTCGAAAAGACACGGAGCCTATGTGGAGTGCGTCCGTCCACATGCGAACGCCCAACGCGTCTCCTGAAGCGGCTAAATGTATGTTTCCCGAAAATCAGCCGGCGAGCAGCTGCGTGCACGAAAACCGACGCTGCATATCGAATGTCTGTGTTAGTGTATCGCAAGATTATGCCATTCCCTGTAACCAGTCCCCAAAGTTTCACGGAATTATAGTGATTACTGTACTCCGGAAGCGTGCTGACGATCGAGTTGCATCAGGTACAAGTTGCGAATACGCGTGCAAACGGCTCGCTGCCGCTCGCTTCCAGATTAAGCCGCTGTTTGAAGCAGTCGCTAGTGCGCCGAGCGTTATTTTACCTCCAGCGGGGTTACCCTTGCCTTAATCACCGTGAATTGCTCAGCCGGAGCGCTCGTATATTTCTGCAGTAAAAGTGTGGAGTAACCGCGACGATACCCGTAGTAGCATTGTATTCGACCACTGCCTACTATGAGCCATTAGCAATACTCCCGCGGTGTTGGCACATTAGCTCCTACAAAATAAAAGCAAGTTTAAAAGACAACGCCTGAAGTGTTATAGCAACAGCACCTACTGAGGAGGCGATCGCCTATCGCAATATATAATAAAACATACGAACAGCGCAACGCTGATTGCGCAGAGTCAAGAAAAAATTGCCCAGAATAATCAACAATATCCTGGAATATTTAAGTTCATAATACAAGGGGTGTCTCCGCACGACGAAAGCATAAACTGAAGGCAACAGCTGTACCGTTTCCATCTGAGCGGCTCCATGCCGTACGGCTACGATCCCCGCCGCAGCGCCGGGTGGCTAACAGCGTTGTTTACAAAATGGCCGGGCCAAAGTTAGCGGCGAGGTCGCCGAAGCGGCAATCTGGCAACAATGATAAACAACAAAATGGCCGCCCCTGCTTACTGCTGTGCTGCAGTGACGGTACTCTAAGTCTTTATTTAGTGACTCTAGTTACATACTTAAATGGACTTTCTTATATGGACTCGCGCTTCTATACGTCGTTCCCTTTCCGTCCCTCATGTTTCTTTTGCTCTATTTTTTCATCATGAACTTTATTAACTGGCCCAACGTTCGGCTCTGCTCTCCATAAAAACACTTGATCCCCATAAAGTATCCCCTTGGAGCGGCTCTAATTGCCCATCCGTATGGAGGCGGTTTTTTCATGGCGTTAAACGACATTACGATGACCTATATTGGTCTAGGTAACCGACCAAACAAGAGCTGAAAAGCGAAATTGCAGGTCAGGTCCATAAAGAAAATGCTTGATATTTAGAAATGTCGGTTAAAAAGAGACTTGTGGAACAATTTGTAATCCTCTGTGCTGCCGGGTACCCGCCGGTGATACAATGGTTGCAAGATTTCCCCTGGTCGGGTAGTCTGCTTATTTAGGGCGAAATGCTTGGGAAATGAATCTTTGACCCCCCCCCCCCCTTGAGTAGAGGAAAATACTTTGTGCCATGGCACTCTTTGGCCACAGATGCCCTTGCGACACAAAAATCCATCATCCCGATCATCATCATCATCGTCATCATCATCATCACCATCATCAAAAATAAGGGCTAAGCTTATTTCCAATTTCTCCTTTCTTTGAGACGAAGGTAAGGCACTGTTAGTCACTCCATTCTGTTTTCAGCAGAACAGGCACTAATAAGAGAAAAGGAACGTATTAAGTCGACGGCCGCGTGGCAGCATCAAAGAGAATAAATAAAGAAAAAATATCGCACAAAACAACTGTTAATGAAGATGCGACCGAGAAGTACATATGCTCTTCTTATTATCGCCAGGTGTCACCTTATGAATCTCGGCCTCTGACAATGCAGTTAAGCTTCTGTAATTGTATTCACGCACACTCATGCAAGTCGCGTAATATTCCGCTAGTAATTGTATTTGCCAGATTCCATTTGTGTCTCAATGGCGCAAACGGATGGCATCTTCCAGACGTACACACAGCAGTTTACGACAAATGAAGTCTCGAGAATCCTTCGAGTTTTGCGCTCGCGTTAATGTGTTTCAAGCACGAGTCTTGGTCGCAGACAGGAACAGTTTCTCAAGACCCTCTCCAAAGGTCTGCGGCTTGGGGCTTTGCAAGAAGTTCCATCCGACGTAAGGGGGCAAAAAACAATTACTGCAGGTTACGAAGAGCAAAGGCTTTAATAAGGAAAAGAGCCGAGCGCCGCTGACTCTGCAAGGGAAGCTTGTGCGGAGGCGTCGTGATTAACTTCCCATCCTCCTCTTATCCCCCCCGTCCCTCCTTGTTAATGTTCATACAGCTTTCTTGGCGACAAAGGCGCTGCGAAACGCCCAAGAAAAAATAAATCGAGACTGCAGCGTCGAAGAACAGCCACTGGTGTCGCCAGCTTGGGTCTATGTGCCAAGTACACGCCTCCAACAAGGGAAGTCGGAATTTTCTGTCTTAGTTCGGGCTGAAGTGCGAAGAGGCGCGACGGCGCGAACAATCTGCGAACTTAAAGAGCGCCGGCGACCAGCTAACTTGCGATGAATCCCTTGTCAGGGGTGAAGTCTCATTAAATGCGGCTTATGACAAGTTTCTCTCCACCGCTCGCTTCCCTTCTTTCAGGCGACTAATTCTTACTTATTACCTCCTATCCTATCTTATGCCATGCGCTCTCATATCGTGCTCTTAAAGCAAGCTTTTTGAAAGCCACAATTTCCTCAAATGATGTTCGGACGATGAAAACAAGAAATACCAAAGAAATTGCACAAACGAAGTCGTACGGCGCTGTCATTTCGTTCTTGGGTGCCCTGTAACTGGTCTTGACTAATTCTTACTTATTATCTCCTATCCTATCTTATGCTATACGCTCTCATATTGTGCTCTTAAAGCAAGTTTTTTGAAAGCCACAATTCCCTCAAATGATGTTCGGACGATGAAAACAAGAAATACCAAAGAAATTGCACAAACGCAGTCGTACGGCGCTGTCATTTTGTTCTTGAATAATAATATTAATAATAATTGGTTTTTGGGGAAAGGAAATAACGCAGTATCTGTCTCATATATCGTTGGACACCTGAACCGCGCCGTAAGGGAAGGGATAAAGGAGGGAGTGAAAGAAGAAAGGAAGAAGGGGTGCCGTAGTGGAGGGCTCCGGAATAATTTCGACCACCTGGGGATCTTTAACGTGCACTGACATCGCACAGCACACGGGCGCCTTAGCGTTCTTGGATACCCTGTACCTGGTTTTGATCCGCGCTCTTTTTATCGTCTTGGCTTCGCTCCCCCACGCCCTCACCCATCGTGTCCCCAATGAGGACCATGAAGCACAAGCGCACAACAAACACCACGCATCAGAACAGCACATATAAGAACTTACACTATCGTTACGTCATTATTGGCATTGATGCAATCGCAAACTAACCCTAACGGCAGGTTGCGCGGACACTAGCAGCGCCTTTGCCTCTGGAAATGTGCAATGCCACAAGCTACGCCAAGGAAGGCATAGGTAGCTTGCAATACATAAAAGGCAAAACGATTCGTTAGAGTGCTGTATGCATTCAACAGTCCTGTATTAGTGTATACGGAAGACCAAACTTCGCCACAGATTTGTTGCCTTTTATGAATCAAATTACCCGTTAGTCTGTTTCGCTGTGCAGGTATCACATATACGCTCGTAAACTATCCCTCAACGCTGCACAGTTGTGCGCTATGCTGTTTCGTGGCAGTTTTCATGCAGTGCTCTCCATTCACTTCGAAGTTTTCTTTCAGCACGCCGTTTTGACAAGTGCTGTTCTCTGCGTGTGCTGCTTTGTCCCCGCGCTATTTTTTCCCTATGCTGTTTTGTTGCTGGGACGTTTTTTTTTTCTTAGGAGGAGGGGGAGGAGGGGGAGAGGTTGCTATGAAACGTCATTTCCACGATCTGTCGTTCGCCGTTTTTTAGTGCCCATTTCAGCGTATACTGCTCTACGGTTGACCCGCCGCGGTGGCTCAGTGGTTAGGGCGCCCGACTACTGATCCGGAGTTCCCGGGTTCGAACCCGACAGCGGCGGCTGCGTTTTTATGGAGGAAAAACGCTAAGGCGCCCGTGTGCTGTGCGATGTCAGTGCACGTTAAAGATCCCCAGGTGGTCGAAATTAGTCCGGAGCCCTCCACTACGGCACCTTCTTCTTCCTTTCCTCTTTCACTCCCTCCTTTCTCCCTTCCCTTACGGCGCGGTTCAGGTGTCCAACGATATATGAGACAGATACCGCGCCATTTCCTTTCCCCCAAAACCAATTATTAATATTATTATCTACGGTTGTATCAAATGCAGGAGAAACGCCCCTCAGGCACATCCAGCTTGTGTTCCCCGGTGGTTAATTACAGAGTGCTGTTCCATTTAGGCGTTGCACGCCCAATCGGTCCTCTTCTAACGCTAAGGCGCCCGTGTGCTGTGCGATGCCAGTGCACGTTAAAGATCCCCAGGTGGTCGAAATTATGCCGGAGCCCTCCACTACGGCACCTATTTCTCTTTCTTCTTTCACTCCCTCCCTCATCCCTTCCCTTACTGCGCGGTTCAGGTGTCCAACGATATATTAGACAGATAATGCGCCATTTCCTTTCCCCAAAAACCAATTATTATTATTAATAATAATCCCTCTCTGTCAGCGCTCATAAGGACTGCGCAGACAGAGCGGCGCAAAAGTAAAAATGAGCAGTTACACGTCGGCTGCCGAAAGAGGCTGGCGCTGCTTTGTGCACAAGACAAAGATGGACAAGAGGAAACCTCATCTTTTAGTGCTGCAGAAAAGCAAGCAGCTTCCTGAAAAAAAACAACATTGTAATGCCTGTTTTTTCGTTGAATTTTTCTCATCTTCGCTGCAAGGACGCTGAAAACAGTGCGCCCAAGCCTGGCGCTGCTTCGTAGAGAAAACCCCTATTACAAAAGTCACGGGTGCACACGTACTCATCTAGGGGTCTGTTATTTTCTTGGGAGCCCCATTCGTTAGATTCTCCTGTTCTGAAACTCTCTTTAATCTCAGTTCTATGAATACGGAGACATTATGGACTTGAAAAACTACAGAAAAATCCCGCCATCGCCTAGAAGGTATTTGCTAACGCCCCAATGCGGCTGATATCCAGAGTAGCAGATGGGCTACTGCAAGTACTTGTAGTCATAAAACAAGAACAGCCGACATCGGAAAAAAGACCTGGCAAAAGATCGCATTACGCTGTTAGTAGTATGAGAGAAACTTGAGCGAGTTGGTATAACGAGAGTATAAGATTGTACCCTGAGCATGTGCGCGGGATTTTTTGCGTCTTGTTTGACTGTTGCTGTAAATATATGGTTTTTTAATAAAAAATGTAGTTACGAGTCAGCGCTCTCCTGTGCTGTTTCCTTGCGTCTGTCTTTCGTTACCCAGCGCGGTTCCACCCAATATGCATCCCACCATATATTCACGGCATTTCACGCAGACTACTACAAGAGCTCGCGTGAAAGTGCTCATGTCAGTACCAAACAAATTGCGCGCAAAAGTGAGCAGTGAATACCGTAATGCCCACGCGAAATGAAATGAAAAGCCCAGTAAATGAAATAATGAAACAAATGTTGTTTAATAAATACCGTCGTTATGCGCCCAGTGTTACGTCGGTCAAACCGGTCGAATTTTGAACGACCAGCTCCAATGACACAAAAGAATTTCTTAACAGTGCCATCAGCAGACATCTAGTGTCTAGCATCTAACGAAAAGTGCTCCCAAACTCATCATTAATTATTCCAACTCTTCAAACATCGATAAGCGTACCAGAGAAATAAGCGAAGCAATCAACAATAAGCACCAGGGCGAAGCATGCCCTTAGTCAAAAAAAAATTAAACATCTGTGAGATACGGTTTGATCACCTGTATTTTCTTTCATATTTACATTTGGTTTCTTTCATTCCTTGCGCAACCGGCGCGTATTCAAGTCCCGACCATGCAATAAAACATGGTTATTAGTGTCGTGTTGCGTTCTTACGTCAGCTCGGTCTCGTGTAAGCGCTGTTTTCACCAATAAAGATCATGCACCAACCAGCCTCACTGTTTACTTTGATAAAGTACCTTAGATTGCATTTAGGTTTTGTGTTATGCAGCTTGAAGCATGCACGAAGATAAAAATATTTACAGTCGTCAGAGTTTGTTCATGCCGATTCTGTGTTTGGACAGCCTAAGAAAACATTCCCCACGTCATGTCTTCAAGAAAATGCCAAGATATCAGCAGTACGTTCGGAGTGATAGTCCAGACTTGTGTGGATTGGTGAGAGGCGACCCGGAGAAAACGGCGGGTTAGGTTTAGTAAGAAGACGATCTTCGGATAAGTAGCGGAAAGTCAACAGTGGCCTAACCATTCCTTTCCAGAAGCGGAGGTAGCAGCTGTAGGGCCAGCTGCGCCCCAGGGGACACGTGGAGGCAGCCCGCGGGACATTTGTGTTCATTGTGTTACCGTCTACAAGTTTCTCCATTGCTACACCGAAAAATAATCTCGGATTCTCGTCTTGAGCATTTTGAGAAACCCGGAGGCAATTCTGAGAAATTCTGCACCTCTTCTTCCTTTCTTCTTTCACTCCCTCCTTTATCCCTTCCCTTACGGCGTGGTTCAGATGTCCAACGATATATGAGACAGATACGGCGCCATTTCCTTTCCCCAAAAACCAATTATTACTATTATTCTGTTTCTACACACAAAAAATGGCATTGCTGTTCACTCTCTTCTTCATCTCTTCCCTTACGGCGCGGTTCAGGTGTCCAACGATATATGAGACAGATACTGCGCCATTTCCTTTCCCCAAAACCAATTATTATTATTATTATTATTATTATTATTATTATTAGTATTATTATTATTATTATTATTATTATTATTATTATTATTATTATTATTATTATTATTATTATTATTATTATTATTATTATTATTATTATTATTATTATTATTATTATTATTATTATTGTGAGCCATAAGCCTTCACCTGTCATGACCGGGCAAGAACGGTCTTGACATGAATGCGTTATGAATGGCATGACAATTAAGATAAACGACACGTGCATCTACCCTCTTTCAGACGTTTCAACGCGTGAAGTGGTGGGTGGTTTGTGCGCCAGTGAGAAGTGTCACGTGACCGTTTTATATAACGAAATTTTCCCAACTATAGAATGATGGACTTCACTGGGCGTTCTTAAAGCGCATAAAAGGACTTTTACTGCCGTGCATAAAGAGCTCCCATTTTCATTTCTGCTACGAAAATAAACAGCACAGTTTTTTTTAATTTTCCGCCTGTGTGGCGCATCACGAGGGTGGGTTTGTCTTAGTATTACATACAACTCGTCTACCGATGCTCTCTTCCCATAAAGAAGTGGGCCTTCAAGATAATATTCGAGTTGGTGCGAGTTCACGTGAAGAAGACCACAAAAATACGGATCTCGGGAAGACATGCAAACCGAGATCACATGCTGTGTCCGGTTTGTTTTGCTGTATTCCTTCCATCTGTTTTTTTTTTTCACATGAAGTTCGCCCGTAAATAATCCTTTCATCTTCTGCAGTATCAAACAAAAGTGAATAATGTTAGATAGGCCTAGTGGTTATTGGTATTACAAAGATAGTTTGCGATTGCTCCTCTTCAGGAGACCCTACAGCCAATATTCTCCGTGAAATGCAGCCAACTGTTCATTAGGCATCAGTTTAGCCGACGCTGATACAATTTTTTTCGTATCCCCAATAAAACCCGCTTCACCAGAATTGTTTTGCCTAGTTTTACTTTCATTCGCTTTCAAATATCAGTCATCTACAGTAATCTATTCGTCCCGCGAATGCCATTGAGAGCGCACATAAAAGCTCCATGTAAACAAGAACGCATGAGGGTCACAAAGACGCACTCCGAAGACGTGTCACAATCCTCACTATACGAAAAGACTTAAAGACGTTGGTAGAAAAAGGGCTAAAAAAGGCGTTTCCGCTTGACAAATCTCTTGTCTTCGGTCTTCGAAACGAATTCTTTTCTTCGCTACTAAAATAAAGAATCTCTTCTACCCCGATATTGAGCCGTTTGAGCGCTTTTCTATGCCTTGACAAAAAAAATATAAAGTGCGGATATTCTATTAGGCTTTTTTTTTATCTTTCTCGTTCGCCCATTGCCATTACTTTTGCGCCTTTGACCTCCGGTGCAAACAGCGAACGAACTCCGTTTTTTGCTCCTTCCAACACGTTAGTTTTTGTTCTTTATGTTAAGCTGACTTTAATTGAACTGCTTCTATTTTATCAATGTATTGTCGTAGACGCCGCTAAATTTCTTGACGTACGTCCTCGAGAAAGCAGGTTATTTTTTTGTTTCGAATTACCATAAGGTTCTGGATTTTTTGGTTTTTTTTTTGCTCCTGCACATAATTTGTTCTTGCAACCATCATTCCGCCGACCGTTTTTTAATGAGACCACGAAACAGTCACTTTGCTAATAAGGTATCTCTACTTCGTTTAGAGTCATTAAAGGAGGCGGATCTATCCTGGCTTTCTTACAGCGAGGAATATTTTTCATGAGGAATTAATTAAAGCAAACCAACAAGGTTAGAGTAAGAAAAGGACTTACAAAGAGAAAAAGCAATGATTCTTGAAGAAGAGGTTGTAGAGGGGCCAGCTTATAGAAGTGGCTAAAGAAAAAAACTCGCTGTCCAGAAATTCATTTCCGCCGCCTAGTACATGATAAAAATTTGCATGATTGATAGTCGTTTCCACGTTTTCATCATCACTCGCCAAAACCGACAACAAACTCCGTTTTCGTTACTTGAACTCTAGATATCTTGTTCACTAAGTGTGTTGGCAGTTTGAGTTGTGTGGGTTACATTTCCTACTTTTCTGTGTAGTACTGAAGTAAACTTTGTGCTTTTATAATATACTCTTAAAACGCTTTCATTGATGTTTTCTCGTAGTTTTTTTTTTTTTTACCCAGTGCATGCCCTCTTCGGCACGGATCTCACTTTTAAGTCCGCTACAGGAAAGGTCCCACCCACTGATGTGGTGGCTAACCTTTGAGTATTGAACCTATAAAATATGCCATTTTAATCAGTCTATAAGCCAGGAATTATTATAGGATCTCCTCAAATGACAGTACTTATTTTATTATTTAACCACAAGTTTTACACAACCCTTTGGGCGACATGCAATGAAATAGCAGCCTCTATTTGTGAAAGCCACTGTTTTATGAGCTCACCTTCTAACATTTTATCTTTCTGTGTGTATGAGCAGTAGACGACTAGTGCCAGCGGTGTATCAGTGAGGCCGCGGAGGACAGCAAAAAGAAGTTGTGGCTGTGATGTCAGGAGCCAGGCAAATAATTTCTGCTAAGGTGACCCCTCGTGTTCCTTTCCAACATTTAAATTCCTTGCTCTTCCTTTTATTATACACTCAGGCCTGCGCTCCTCAAAACGCCGCTGCGAGAGATGTCCAGTTACAGTAGGAAGAGAGACGATACAGCATAATATGAAACAGCGAAATAGAGAGATAAATTTTATTGCAAAATTTCTTGAGAAGGTAAGCTAGAAGAAGCGTGACTCCACTCTTAGAGTACAAAATAGGAGAAAGAGACATATAAGGAAATAAACATCCTGAATGTAGATGGGAGGTTAAGATAACCTTCACAAAGATCCATGCAGTTACACAGAGAAAACTGGCGCAGCGATTCTTCATCGAGAGCGGGATTTTATATGCCTAGTAATTTCCCAAAAATCTGTACTCGACTGCACGCACACTAGTTCTCGCTGAAGAAAAAAAAATCAGCGTGTCGCATTGTAACTATATCTAATACAAAATGTTTACTCTCGAAAAATGCATAAAAGAAGTAAGAATGTGTGCTTTACAAGAATTTGTTTCCTGAACAAAGGATGCACAGATATGTGTATAAGAATAAAAAACCTCCTCAAATATCTTTCAAGCTCATTTATTGCAGCAATATCAATACTTTCCTTTTATTAATACGTGCTGTTTAGGATATCTGGCTGCCTGAATCAACAGTCAGCTATGTTCCCGCTGCCAAATGCGCATTTTTCGAGCAGGGCTTCGCAAAAATTTCCAGGTATTCCAATAGTGGTTAAAGCGCTCTTGAATACGATTGCATAGAAAGTGGAATTGCTTTAATTTCATGTATTTCAAAGGACTCTGTGGAGACAAAAACGCCTCGTTCTATAGCGAAAAGCGCTGACGAAAACCATAGAGATGTTATGCTCGAACAGTACTACCCGCGTACCAAATACTCTAATTATACGAGAAACAACTCAAAATGATGCGCGCATGAAGGTATCTCATAACTATCCCACAGTACAGTATCTTTAGTTATTGCTCATTGGAGTTTGAGCAGTGCAATACGCCTTTTCACATCACGAAAATCGAAAAAGGCAAAATACAAAATTTTCTTTATCAATTTTTTTTACGCAGACATTAAGTGCAAAACGCTCATCCAAAATATGACGCTAGAGAACTTCAGAAATCACACGCATCTGAAAGAAGAATAACATGCAAGACACCTGAACACCGATCCTGCGAGGAGCTTTCGTGACGCGTGGCGCACCCAGTGTCGACGCGTCCATGGGCTGATTACGAGAGATCCCGGCGTCTCTCGGGACCGTGGCCTTTTCCTCTCACTTCTTTTCATTTTTACTTTTGAGCCAAGTAGAGATAAATGAATATCCCGAATTTTCTTTTACCTGGCAGACTGCCACATGCGCTGTTTGCTGCCGCTTTCTCCCCTTGTCCACAAAATAACTAAGTTGTTGGGGAGTTGTCTCCACCCCAATTGCACCACGGGAACCTTGTTTGGCGCTCATCTCTTTGCTGTCGCCGTACCCAATAGCCCACGACATGTAGTAGAGAGAGACGAGGTCGTAAAAGCACGGAGGTGTGTGGTTTTGTCGAGGAATCCAAGAATGTAAGCGTTCTGGGACCGAAATGAAAGAAGCAGACATAAAAGTGAAACGTTGACTTTCTTATGTCTTCTGAAATTTTGGCTAAGGCTAGGGTTTTGTTTATTTGGTTATTTATCATCTGCCTGTCTGAATGTTTTATTCGACTGATTTTGTTTTCATGCATACCTCTTTCCCGCTCTGAGTTTCGGTGGCCCTACTTTAAGACTCCTGAAAGCCTGCCACTGCGCTAAAATGAGTGGCTTGCAGTTCGGTAATAAAAATAATTGAAAAATTTCTTATTAACAATAATTTATAACACTTTTTATTTCCTATTTTGCCTAAGCTATGTGGTAATAATAATTCTCGAGGCTAGGTTTTTGCCTCCTCATTTGTTGTTCCAGTTACGCACCAAAGAGCGCATGAGGCAAAGCAAAAACTCTTCAGGATAGCTAATTTAGGCATGGCTCAGTCACTGGAGTATTCGGTGGGTTATGTATCTGTTTTAATTCTTTCTCTCTCAGACTTTAGTTTTCTTCCTGAATCAATTGACGCATCTGCCTCCAGACCAAAAAAGGAAAAAGCTTTTTGTGTAAATCGTTGGCGTCACACGATTTTCTACCTGAACACTTCTAGTGAACTATGCTTTTCATGACGTCAATCCTTAACTAAGACTTACAAGTGAATTTAAGAGGGCTGCCACATGCGCATACCAGCCAAGTTAGGGAGAGAAGAGGTAGACAGGAACTTAAAAGCGAATATTTAATTTGAGTCCGACTCATATCCCTTGTTTTTCTCATGCAGCAAGAAATAAGAGAAGCTGACAAAGCGAGATAAAGGAGTTTGTTCCAAATATCACGGAAAACGGCGTCCCACCCCCGAAGGGCTCCAGACGGCGCCAAAAATTCTTGTCCTGCATATTTCGTTTCGTTTGAAGCTCTTATTTTCTAAAGCCAAATCGCAAAGCCCCTGTAACAGCGCTGGTACCGCCTTCCTGACAATGGAGAATGAAATTATGCGAAGAATGCTCATGAATATGAACAGACCCTGCTTGCCCAACATCTTTGTGATAAGTCTCAAAATTGGCAGCTCAATACGCGACTATTCCGTTAAGCCTCGAAAATTAGAAAAAAAAAACTGAACACCACCGAAAGACTAATTGCAAACCATGTTATTCTCTTCTAATTTAATTAGCGCCCACATTGTACTAAGAGCACGGACGCATGTTACTCTCTACCTGATCAGCCTGCGTGGTGATTACTATTTTCTTTTTGCTTTTCTCACTTGCGCTTATTTCATTTGTATGTTCGTCTTAGCGACACGAAGTTCTCTTTCTCAAATACAAACTTTTTTAATTTTGTTTATACTTCCGCTTTCAAGTTATAGAAACAACTATTCACACCGCAGCCGGCATTTTTGTTATGCGGGGGAAGAAAACGCGGTCTTGCGATATTGAAATGTAGCTGTCAATGTCTAATTAGAGGCCAGCCTCAATCAGAGACACCATTGTCTCCTACATGGGAGTCAGCCCTTTTCTCTACGTTTATTTCTATCACTTCGCTGATTTCAGCCCTGCTCTTTTCCGTCACTAAATGCGACTTTCGCATTGTGTCAGTGCGTTATGTTCCTGGCAGCATGCCAACGATTGGATCGCTTACGAAACAACCCACAACACGCTATAAACTCACAATTTTGTAAAACAGTAAATTAGAACGGCATAAGCGCCTTTTTTTATCCCGAGTCTCATCCTCGCGGTTTGCTTTAATTAGAGAAAATCGGGCTGTGACGAAATGCAACCACTGCTGTTTCAATATAGAGGGTTTGGTTCCAGACAGATTACTTTGCTGGAAAATTGCTAGCGGTGACACCGGGGGAAACTTCCGGTGAGGATGAGAAAACAGATTGCGAGAACTCGAAGCCCAGTATTCAATGTGGTACAATTAGCCTCAAGAGGGAGAATGCGAATAGCTCAAACAGCGCGGGAAGGAGGAGAGCGGCATCCAAAAGGTAATAAAGAAAAGGTATCCAGTAAAAAGAGAGCATTATTCATTGTGCCTTGGGCCTCAGGACACGATATAGGTAGTTATTTATTGAAGTATCACAGAAAGCGTTGTTGAGAGGTTGGCTCTGAAGTACTGTCGAACTCAAAAACATACGCCGGAAACTAAAGCTTCTACTGATAAGGAGATAGCCTCACTGCTATGGTTCCGCAAAGGTGTGGTGACGTAGATAGGTTGAAAGTTTGCAAAGAGAAAACGGGAGGCTCGTGCTGAGATGGTTACGCTTTGCAGTTTTTAAGCGAATACATGATTTCACAGCACGAACGCAATGCTAAGTTAAACTGTCTCTATGCGGGGGCTACGAGCTACTCCCAACCTTGAGAGCCCGGCATTCACCGCACGCCTGTGTCGAAGAGTGCGCCGATTCTGTCGTCCATGCCATAACTCTAATCCTTTTTCCTAGGCGTCTTTAATCTTCATACGTACACACAAGTATACAATCCTGGACTCTTCCTTAAAGCATTGGATTTGGCAGTTGATTGTACAGTGAATGATAACAGGAGTGCGCTGCAGTTCAGCCAGAAGCGTAGTATGCGTATTGTGGCGTTGTATGTCCCGGAACAGCACTTCCATTCTCCCTTTGCTTAATGTAAGTGCACACATTAAGGCCTACACGGCCAAAGTCTTCTCGGGCCACGTGACCCAAGAGCCAGATTCACCAGGGCATCCAATTCCCACCCTCCCTAGCCAAGATTCCTATTATATTATTAGCCTACTAAGGGACAAGCGGTTGTACTCCTTACATATTACGACGCCGGCACCTCTTTTCTTAACCCGCAGAAATCCCGCTGTACAGCCTCAGTTCCCAAATTAAACGCGAGCGCGGCCTGAAGAAGCAATCTTTCAATTCTTCTTTCTGTAAACTGAGCAGAGGCAGGTGCTCGTTGACTTCCGCCATCGTTAACGAGCACTCAGTCATGGATTGCCCGTGGCGTGCGCTGAATTGTTTGACGGGTGGAGAAGGGCTGGAAGAGGGAGCTACGAAGAAGGCGCCGGTAAGAAAGGGTGCATGATCAGGGAGGAGGAAAAGGGGAGGAAAAGGAAAACGGCGGTCATCAAAAGGACACACAACAAAGGCATCTGGAAGGGGGAAATAGGAGAACAGCGTTTACAGGAGCATGCACGCCCGCTGTCCCGCGGGGTCCCGTTGCCGGCCAAATCCGGGACTCCCTAATCAGGCCGGTGCACAGTGGCACCTAACGAAGCGAGCGGCTGCACAACGCACGCCGGCTAGTGGAGGCCTCCCGGAGGGAAATAAATAATTGTCAGCGGGCGGGTGGCTTGTTTGCAAAGCGCCGCGCTGGAGCCATGATTGAGGGCGTGCAACCAGGAAAGCCGCGCAGGGCTGGCGCCGCCTCCTGCGGTGTTAACTAGATTCAGCTTAGCATGGCGTCAATGAGGCCACGTCGCGTTTGTTACGGCCGCTTTCGTCGGTTTCGCAGTTTCCGCCGTCGCCGCCACGGTCGGAGGCTACGCTAGTCCTTCTATAATACTAGAGGTTTAGCACAGAGAGAAACTTCACCCACTCTCCCGTTGTAGCGTGTGCATGCCGCCTTTGTTTCCTCAAAAGCGCAACGACGTTACGGTCTCCGCTTTTACCCGCCGTGGTTGCCGTGGAATGGGAGAGCCAGATGGGCCAGAGGCTTTGGCGTTTTCTACCGCTGTTCTCGTGTGATAAGAAAGCATGTGGAGCTACGTTCATCCGCACTGACTTGAGCCTCGCTGTCCCGTTATATGAAATCTTTTAGCCAACTTTCAATCGCCAGCTGTGGAAACTGTTCCGGATCATTGACCTCGTAAGCAGCTCATGCAAACGTACTGCGGGCGCCACGCTTTCCCCGACCTTCGGAGACTTTCGAATCTTCCTCTAGAAGCCCGCAAATACTGGCGAAATGTTCCCGTGATCCCCCAGGGGCCAGCTTTCTCAACGCAAGTCGCGTAACAAATGAGGGATGCGACACAATACGGCGTATTCGAATGGCCAATGCGTAATCGTTCATTGGCAAAATCTGTAAGCTTAATTATAACGTTATAATAGGGGTCGATGCAATTTCGACGTTGGAACAACAGAACCATATAATTAAGCAATGAATTTAAAGATAGTGATATCGAGCAGGCGAAGCTGTGCTTCACAGCTTCAGGAAAAAAACCTTAAATTTAGTCGCAACTTACATATTCCCATTCTTCTCTTCCCCTTCCTTTCTGGCCCTTCGTCTCCCTTCGCAAGTGTAGGGAAGCATAGTGGGCGTCGCCTAGTTATCGACCCTGTCTTTCCGTTCTTCTGTTTTTCTCGCTCTTTCTTGGTATTTGCTTGATCTCATTTTTCTCCAAACCCGCCGCGGTGGCTGAGTGGCTATGGCGCTCGGCTTCTGGCCCGAAAGACGCGGGTTCGATCCCGGCCGCGGCGGTTGAATTTCGATGGAAGCAAAATTCTAGAGACCCATGTACTGTGCGATGTCAGTGCAATTAAAAAACCTCAGGTGGTCGAAATTTCTGGAGCTCTTCACTACGGCGTCCCTAATGGCCTGAGTCGCTTTGGGACGTTAAATTCCTCTAAAACAAACCATAAACCATCATTTTTCTTCGTAAAAACGGTCTTTTTGTCTTGCGCAACTCGCACCTTAAACTGCGAATTTTCCTCACATTTTTATCGCTATCTAAAATTCAGAATAACAAAGACACAGTTCTTCGTTCTCACTAACTTGCTAGGCCCTTCAGCATTCCCATTTATTTAAAAACTTTGTGTGGTCGCAATGTGCATTGACAGCAGTTTACAATTGGTAGCGAGATGCTGGAAGTGGTAAGGAAAAACGCCTAATTAGGACAGGTAGTGACCATCGATCCGAATCACGAGAGGAAAATAACTAGACGAATAAGACTGAGATAGAGCACATTTGGTCGGTTCTCTCAGATCATGAATGGCAGTTTATCAATATCACTCAAGAGAAAAGTGTAAAACAGCTGTATTTTATCGGTACTCACTTATAGGGCAGAAACGTGGAGGCTAATGAAAATAGTTCAGCTTAAGTTAAAATTACAGACCGATCAGCTTACTGTCTGTTGCTATAAGGTATTTACTAAGGTAATCGCTAATAGAGCCCAGACCACCTTAGACTTCAGTCAACCAAACGATCGGGCAGGCTTTCGTAAAGGATACTCCACACTAGGCCATATTTACACAATGAATCAGGTATAGAGAATGGTGCTAGTATCGCAAGTATAATTGCTCTGCTGAAAGTGAGTGCACGAGATAAAGGTTTGTAAAGTTTATCTGGACGTTTTATCGGGTACATATTTCTAGTTAACGCAATTCTGAGGTCGGAAAAGAAACTGCACAGTATATTTTCTGTAGTCTATGGCCGCAGTATATCAAATACTAACAAGAAAAAATACAGAAAGCTGAGCCTTCGAGCAGAGAATGTTTGTTCGTCTGACAATTAACATGTACCCAAATGCCTAGCTCTCCGCCCTCTCCAGATTGAAGCACCTGTAGACTGCATTTTCATTAAAGGGTATTTCGTTAAACCAAGGGCATTCGTAACTTCATGTCGCACCTGTACACGGCAATCACTGCTTCAGCCGACGGCAATGTTCTTTCCGTTATCCCTGAGTAGAGACTTATTATATGCGATCGAAATATCTGTAAACTGCTGCGAAAACCGCCCACAACTACGCTCTGAAGCATTCCGTGTTCGGTCTGGCAGCGTAGTACGGATTATATTACTCGAGAAAGATCTTGCCACTGGCATAGGATTTAAACAGGGAACCGAACGCATGGACCATTCTCGGATAGTGGACAGCCTCGTCTTTCAGAGGGATGAGAGAGACAGGGCAGCAGGCAATGGGTGGGTGGCCAAATCAGATCTCGCTAGTCAGCATGAGCACGGCTAGGCTTTCTCTTACGGCTGACGATGCAGACTCCACAGCCAAACGCAGAGTTTAATGGCTAATCCAAAGCTATAACAGCTCTCGCTGATTAATGAACTAAGCCGTTACGCTTAGCTCCACAAGCTTTAATGCGAGAGCATTAAAAGAATCATCCGGATAAAAATTGTGCTCTCCATAAAATTCGTCCAATGGTTAAGAGAATGACGTCATCAGACCAGCTAATTCCCGTTGGTTCGAGAGAGTGACATCACCAGTTGGGATCATTCCCATTGGTTGGAGGAAAGAGATGTTACCAAACCGGAAGTGACGGCACCTCTGGTAAAGGCATCAACACCTTCTATTGCTATCACATTACCAACACAAAGAAATTAAGTGTGCCTGAAAATTTTTCCCCATGTGCCCGCTTTTCCACCCTCCTCCCGCCCTTACTCGCACCCTTATCCACTGTTAACCCGATAATAATAATAATAATAGTAATAATAATAATAATAATAATAATAATAATAATAATAATAATATACGGTCTTGGGGGAAACTAAATGGTCCAGTATCTGTCTCATATATAGGCGGACACCTGAACTGCGCCGTAAGGGAAGGTATAAAGGAGGGACTGAGAGAAGAAACGAAGAAAGTGGTGCCGTAGTGGAGGGCTCCGGCATAATTTCGACCACCTGGGGATCTTCAACGTGCACTGACATCGCACAGCACACGGGTGCCTTAGTGTTTTGAGTCCATAAAAACGCCGCCGCCGCGGTCAGGTTCGAGCCCGGGAACTCCGGATCAGTAGCCGAGCGCGCTAACCACTGAGCCACCGCGGCGGGTACCCGATAAAGAGTCATTTACGCCTCTGTTGTTTTAGCAAAAGCGAGGGCATTTAATCACCAAGCTGTCCTCAGGTCTGGGCAGAGGGCTGTTGGTTGGAATCAACGTCACAAGCAGCTCACAGCCAGCCGAGTGGTCCCAAGCGCATACTTCCTCATTACAGCTTGACAGCAAAGCACGGAATGCGCTTAACAACTACACCTCTCAGCTGTGAAAATGACTTCACATCTGACCCAGATGCACTTCCGCACATTGTTTTTCTTCCACAACCAGCGTGCATTTCAGTGCCTGCTTTTATTATGTTGCTCAAGTTTACTTCGCCACAGGTCATTTAGAAGAGTTCCTAGTCCGACTGTGTTATAAAGGGGTAACATAGTGCCTCTTTTCGTACCTCCCTCTCTCCTTCCCACTGTCTCTCCTGATATAAACAAAACTGAAGACGAGCAGCGACCACGAGCCTAGTTGCGTGGAGGACACCCATCCTGTTATCCCCCTCCTCTGGTATTCTAGCATCCACCTCATGAGTTATTCCATCTACATTAAGGGCTGAGATGCTGTGAGCGTGTGCTTCTGTCCCTTCTGTTTCAGACGCCGCGAAACAGTGTTCTATTCTCGCAACGCCCGGATACGACAGCGTCAGTAATAAATCGCACCACGTGTAGGGTAGCATACTGGGCGTCGCCTAGTCAACCTCCCTGCCTTTCCGTTCATCGTTCTCTCTCTATCTCTCCTTCTTCGCACCAAAACAACAAAGGGGGCCCTTAGCTCGTTGGCGTGGAGTCGCGAAAACCTCTCTCGATGAAAAATGGCCGCCCGAATGGAGCGGCGAGGTTAAATGCCACCGCTAAGCGCTCACTAAGGAAGAAAGGAAGCAAGCATTAGGGATGATGCACACAGATGCACGTCAGCGGCTCTCTACCGCCTGAGCCTGAAGGCAGCCCGCATAATTTACGGAGAACTACTTTCTCGAGCTCCCCCTTTCTCCGGCGTCTTCCTTCTTTCTTGCTCGTACTGCTATTTGCTTCCTCTCCTTCTTTTCCTTCGTCCTTAGTGCATCGCAATCCTCCAACAGTTTGGGAATGCGTGCCTCTGGGGTGACATTAGACGAAACAGCGAGCGAAGATGAACTCAGCGTGCGCCATTAAAAAGTCAGACTCAAGGAAGACAGGAAGAAACAGAGAACCAGACTGGCGGATAACGCAAACCGCCTTACGCGTGTGTCTGCAGTCTTAGCTTCGTATAGCTTACAAAGCCTGAGCGCGCTGCGGGAGCAGCACTCGCGTTGAAGCCAGCATTGAGGAAACGTTGAACGTTCAAGAAATATTGAAGAGAACAATGATGCTTTGGGGAGGACTGCGCCTGGCGCATAAAATGTGAAAGGCTGTGTGCCCTGGAAATATGAGGGCATCAGACAATAAAACATTAAAAACTGGATAGTTTTAAGGATTCGCCGCTTGAGATTTATGACTTCTTCCGGTTTTCTCTCTACCCCATCTCTCTCCCAGTGGCCGCCACAGCTGTGACCAAATGGAGCTAGAACGCTGTTCCCTTCCGCTCTTTCTCTCCACTGATGAGCTGTGCAAATGCGCCTTAACAAGGCACCACGCCGCGAAGTATCCGAACTGTGCACCATTGCTTTTGTTGCGCCCCCTACAGGGGCCGCAGGAGAGCACACGCGCGCGTTGTGTGGAGGCCAGACAAAGGAAGGAATGCGAGTATCGAACCAGCACAGGAAGGGCACACTTTGTACCTTTAAAACCTTGCAGCTTTGGGAATGCTTGAACGTCGGCGAAGCAATAATAATAATAATAATAATAATTGATTTTTGGGGAAAAGAAATGGCGCAGTATCTGTCTCATATATCTTTGGACACCTGTCGGAGATTGTAGGATTTTGCAGATTATTACACGCAAGAATTCCCAGCATGTCAACTGCCTTATCTTATTTTAACGTAATTTACCACAGCGCATGGCGCCACCCAGTAGCACATTACTCTGGCACCCATGCACACTGGCACACTCGGTCCAAAAGTAGCTGACGCCAGCCCTAGCTGCCACGTGGCTGCACGCTTTTAAGAGCCACCAAGAGGGAAGCAGCGCGTCCCTTTCGGAGCAGAGCCTGCCTCAAAGCATTGTTAGCGCGTTGTTTTGCGCTCGCAAGGCAGCAGTGCTGCCTCCCTTTGCTGCTTCAACGCAGAATGGCAATAAATTGGAGTGGATTAGCGACGCCCGCTCCCGTCACTTGGTAGTGGTAGACAGCAAACGCCGAGGAAGCGCCTGTTTCGTGCTGGTTTCATTCGGACCACTTCTCCCACGCGATCACCGAGTTGAGCTGCGCGCTCACCGTTTTTCCTTCTTTTGTAAAAGTATATTCTTCCAGGCACCAAGTTTCGCGAGAGGGGGTTTACCGCAAAGCCTCTGCTTCTTCTGTCTTCCGGCACTCTATCTATCCCTTCGAGTTTTCCTGGCTTTGGGCACCTCAATGTATTCACAATATTTCTTCCTCCGCGCGGAGCACGCCTTCCTTTGTGAGCGGGGCTGGGACACATTGTTGTCGTGGAGCTTAGACCCTCTTGTTGGATCTTCTGATGTCGCCGGGACTTTCTAAAAAAAAAGGCAGTCCTTTTTGCGCTATTTTTTGAACTCTTTTTTGTGGTTCTTTCGACATCACTAAACTAGCGTTCGAAAAAATGGGCGTCGCACTTAGTAAACCTCAATGAAAGTGCCTTTTTTCTTCTACCAAAAGCGGGCAAATTTGTTTCCTCTGCTCCCCGGTAGCGTCTTGATAGTGTTCGTCCATATTTTCTTGGGACACAGTCTACACTGATGCCTCCCTATACCCCCAAACACACAAAAATAGCGCGGTAGCAGTAGTTGTAAATTACCACGGAGAACACATCACAAGCCTCACAGCCGAAGTATCTAACATAACGCAGGCAGAGGAGATTGCTGTCGCCCTGGCAGCGAATGAAGGATATAGGACAGGGAGATCCCTTAACATCTTAACGGATTCACAAGAGGCGTGCCGGAACTATACTTGAGGCAGAATTAGCAGCACGGCACTCAAGATCCTCAGTAGAGCTTTGCTCCCTGAGGGACGACCAATACACAACATAATCTGGATACCGAGTCACGCAGGGATCAGGGGCAACGAAGGGGCAGACAACCTTGCTCGAGGAATGACCAGCCGAGCAGGAACGTCATTAACCCCGGAGGGGCCCCAGATTAATTGCGGGGACAGCTATTCGGAATTATTAAACCTATATAAGGGGCTAAGATTCCAATACCCCCCACCACACAAAGCATTATCCAAGGAGGAAGCCACAGGATGGCGAAGACTGCAAACAGGCTCCTTCCCAAACTTATACATATTAAACAAGATGTTCCCCACACAGTATAGCGCCAACTGTCCGTGGTGCGGAGCAAAACCAGCACTATATCATGTCACATGGGGTTGCGGAAGAAATCAAGCATTCCACAAACACAAAACACCAAGTGCGGAGCAATGGGAGAGTCGGCTCACCAGCTGCGAGCTAGGGGTCCAAAGGGCCCTCATAGCACACGCAAGCGAGGTGGCCCGACTCAGCGGAGCCCTGGACTAGGGGCCCACCCACGGCCAAGGAGGACCCAAGCTTCAAGACGAAGACTTCGTCCTCTACCGCTACTACTTCCTAAAGGAACCATTAAAGTTTTTCATTCATTCATTCCTCTGCTAACCTTGCTACTCAACATTGGCGCTAGGTAAGAGGATGTGCGTACAATCTTTTTTACAGAACGCCGCAGAAAAAAAGGGCGTCTCCTTCCCCTGCGTTCGCTGATGACGTCCTGGAGCATAGTGAGTTACTATATGCGAAACCTTTCTATATTTGTTCTATGAACGCGAAGAGCAGCAGAATATTATGTATGTCCTAATACCCACAGTACCAACATTACATTCATCCTTCTTTCTTTGATTCCGATAAACAAATCCCAATCGTGAGACCGCCTTTCCTTCAGCGTACTGAAGAAAGCGGAACCAATACCATTCTCCGTAAATTCATTTCCTGCTGTAGCCAACCTCGCAACTTCCTTGTTACGTAAAGCGAATATTATGGTGACAGTGCATGCTTTTCTTTTTGCAGCGTACGGCCTCCATATTTAGGTCAAATTATATACGTGTATATATTTTGAACTTTCGTTTCTGAGCGACTGCCTTGCAGCTTTCATTTTGAATTTTGGCTCACAAGACCTTTTCGAGCTATATCACCTTTTTTAATTAAACGAGGTTACCCTATGAAGACACGTGGTCAGGACAAAGGCAACTTAGAAATGACAGAGAATTTATTTTTTGCACCTGCTTGTTCTTGTATTTTTAAGCTTCTCCCGGTATGTCTGAAAGTGCGAGCACAACTAATTTTGAATTCTTAATTCACCTGTGAAAAAGACCCTGCCGGAGCCTTCACGCTAATGGACGGCTTTTAAGTCGTTTAGCTACGGAAGCGATTCCAACCTAGCCTACTACGGCCGTACATTATAATCATTTCTGCATGTTCAGGATGTTCCACAGTAATTACAATCATTCGAAAACTAGAAGCCACCTTGCGCAAAGCTAATGCGTGCGTTCGTGTATGAGGAGCAGGGGGCGCTTAGACAATGGTCAGTGTTTGTCACATGTCGTCTACGCGCACCCTGTGTTCTTTAAGATATGAACTCATTCAGGAACTCCTTCAGGTCGTTTAAAGCCATTTCCTGACCGCGAACGGTTATGTCACTTGCTGCGCTTATATGACCACATTAATTGGCAAGTTCTGTGTAGTATGACCTGTCATAAAGGTCATTTTCCTATTAATTACACCTAGTCTTACTGCATCGGTCATTGTTCCAGCGATTATGTCCTAGATAATGGTACGATAAGGAAATACGAGAATTGAGTGCGCCGTCGACCGTAGTTTACACAAGCAGGGAAGCAAAAATCAATACATTTTTTTAGTCTCGTGTACTGTAAGGTAACCCTAATTAATCACCTTGAGAAACATGACTTAGTCTCAGGGAAAATTGCCTGCAGCAAGCTTGAAGCCATATATATTAAGAATTACCTGCCGTTTTTTAGAAAAGACTCAGTATAAATGTATCAAAGTTTTGTTCGTAATAAAGTGCGATAATGGACAACGATTGGTGTTTTTTTTTTCGCCCTATTAGTGCTCGCTCGCCCGTAGTGGTAGGCCAATTTCTGCTGATATATCTGAATTTTAACTTCTGAGTTGGAAATGAGGTAGACTGCACTGAGAACTGAGTGATCGTGGAGATGAAGAGGCGAGTGGCATGGATTCGCCTAAGAAACCCTTAAGACACTGCGCATCACGTCCCCGCAATTTCGCTC